>NW_024748502.1:960077-985424 GCF_018991925.1 Homarus americanus
GCTGAGGGAACTCGAGTTAATTATTATTATATACGTGACGGAGAGTTAAGGGGTAGTTAATTTATTTGATTTATTGTTTAAGAAATAAGACATTTAACATTTCATTATAATATTTGATATACTGTGGAGGCCGACACCCATATATTATGTTCTGCTGGGTGAGAAACAACGATTAACACTGGTTAACATAAATCCCCAGGACAAAAGCCCCCCAGTACAAAAGTCACAAGTACAAAAGCCCTCCAGGACAAAAGCCCTCCAGGACAAAAGCCCCCAGTACAAAAGTCACAAGTACAAAAGCCCTCCAGGACAAAAGCCCTCCAGGACAAAAGCCCCCAGTACAAAAGCCACAAGTACAAAAGCCCCAGGACAAAAGCCCCCTGGACAAAAGACCCAGAGGACAGAAGCCACTGTGGCGGGAGGATATAAAAATCAACAGAGAGTGAGTCATCCTCCTAGACTTAGAGGAGTATAGGATCCCTGGTCCGGCTCTGGGTGTACGTGTGCGAGGGATGGCTGCTGAGAGAGTAAGAGAAATTACTAACTATCTCTTTCACAAATTTTTACTAACTTTTACTTTCATCCAATGAATCTTCTGGGATGAACACCTACGAGACCTTGAAAATATTCACTTCCCACGATGCGTTACGTATGATCTCACTACCAGCGTGAAATATAACCATCACGTTGTATATTTATCATAATTATCATTTAATGAACGAGTCATAAGCGGATAATTTCACCACACAAGGTTCTCTCTCTTTATACAAGCGGTGTGCATAGTGTCCATCACACGTGTTTATGTTATAACGTTAAATGTAAACAGTACAGGTGAAACCCAAACATGTGCCTCGTCCTCCGCCAGCCACACACATATTCAACAAATAGCCGAGACATTGTGATGGTCGGTTTGGCAACACTTGTAGATCATCTCCGCAGGTGTGCTCAGTAAACAACCCATAAAGCACCTGGATATAACGATCACTAAAACGTTTGTTAAAAATATTCACTATTGTGTATGAAACGTATAACAGTATCGGGATTCCTATACACTTTTTAATATGACTCATCAATTAATAAGAACTATAAAATACCTTAGTTTTATATCACTATAATAAATTTAAAGATGGTTACTTTCATGGACAAGAGAGGTGGAGAACACAGTCATCTCTTGAGGATAACGAAAAATTCAGTGTCTGGGAGCATCGTGTTATTAGGCTTGATGCACAGAGCTATGACAAGCTCAGGCTATGGAGAGAGAGAGAGAGAGAGAGAGAGAGAGAGAGAGAGAGAGAGAGAGAGAGAGAGAGAGAGAGGGAGGAGAGAGAGAGAGAGAGAGAGAGAGAGAGGCTGTTATTCGACACTGTATAGCATTTGAATGTACCACACAACAGGTGTTGATGAGAGGTACTACGTGATGAAAGACCAATTATGACATTTGAAAAGCAAATAGTGAATTCCATATTCTACCACCCATCCCATTCACTTCATTCTAATACCCACCCCCCCTACACACATCCTACCACTCCCTCCCCCATCCCCCACACATCCTACCACCCCTCCCCATCTCACCCCCCAATATTATTCTAACACCCCTCCCCATCCCCCACACACTTTACCACCCTCTCTCATCCCACACATCCTACCACTCCCATCCCCCACACATCCTACCACCTCCCCATCCTCATTATTATCCTACTACCTCCCATCCCCCCACACCCCACCAGTACTATTTCAAGCCTTCCCGCCCTTGTTGTCAAAATTAACTCTTCTTTATGACCGAGTACCACAAGGTGTGTCTCAGGTAATCAACTCACACAGGTATTGAAAAACAAATCTCAGTTTAACCCTTGTGTTTGGTAGAGGAGTTAAAGGGGTGGAGTAAAAGCTGGTGTAATAAATAAAGTGATATGTTATTCAGGATATTAAATAAACTACGTTATATTGGTGATGGCCGTCTCATTGTATGTATGTATGTATGTATGTATGTATGTATGTATGTATGTATGTATGTATGTATGTATGGTAAATATTTAAGGACAGGTAAGAATGGAAAACGAAAAGTCATACAACAACACAAACAACAACAATAATAATAATAAATAAAAAGAAAGAAAGAATCAAAGAGAGAATCAGAGGATAGAAGACACACAGAGAGAACAAAGGAAAACTGATAAATAAGACACACAAAGGATAAAGAAAAATTAACCAGGATTACAATGAGGGGAGATGACAGAGAGGTGATGAGTGGAGATGACAGAGAGGTAATGAGTGGAGATGACAGAGAGGTAATGAGTGGAGATGACAGAGAGGTGATGAGTGGAGATGGTAGAGAGGTGATGAGTGGAGATGACAGAGAGGTGATGAGTGGAGATGACAGAGAGGTGGATGAGTGGAGATGACAGAGAGAGGTGATGAGTGGAGATGACAGAGAGGTGATGAGGGAGATGACAGAGAGATGAGGGAGATGACAGAGAGATGGTGATGACAGAGAGGTGGAGATGACAGAGGTGATGAGTGGAGATGACAGAGGTGATGAGTGGAGATGACAGAGAGGTGATTAGTGGAGATGACAGAGGAGGTGATGAGTGGAGATGGTAGAGAGGTGATGAGTGGAGATGGATTGAGAGGTGATGAGTGGAGATGGTAGAGGTGATGAGTGGAGATGACAGAGAGGTGATGAGTGGAGATGACAGAGAGGTGATGAGTGGAGATGGTAGAGAGGTGATGAGGAGATGACAGAGAGGATGAGTGGAGATGACAGAGAGGTGATGAGGGAGATGGTAGAGAGGTGATGAGGGAGATGGAGAGGTGATGTGGAGATGACAGAGGTTGATGAGTGGAGATGACAGAGGTGATGAGTGGAGATGGTAGAAAGCGGTGTGGAGATGGGGAGAGTGATGAGGGAGATGGTAGAGAGGTGATGAGGAGATGGTAGAGAGGTGATGATGGGAGACAGGTGATGAGGTGGAGAGAGGTGATGGTGGAGGGGGGGGGTGATGAGTGGGATGGAGAGAGGTGATGAGTGGAGATGGAGAGGTGATGAGTGGAGATGGTAGAGAGGTGATGAGTGGAGATGGTAGAGGGTGATGAGTGGAGATGACAGAGGTGATGAGGAGATGGTAGAGATGAGATAGAGAGGGTGATGAGTGGAGATGGTAGAGAGGTGATGAGTGGAGATGGTAGAGAGGTGTGAGTGATGGTAGAGAGGTGATGAGTGGAGATGGTAGAGAGGGGTGAGTGAGTGGAGATGGTGGAGGTGGAGATGGTGATGACAGATGGTAGATGAGTGGATGGGCGACAGAGGTGATTAGTGGAGGCAGAGGTGATGAGTGAGAGGTGGAGTGGAGATGGTAGAGAGGTGATGAGTGGAGAGGTGATGAGGGAGAGGTGATGAGTGGAGATGACAGAGAGGTGATGAGTGGAGATGACAGAGAGGTGATGAGTGGAGATGACAGAAAGGTGATGAGTGGAGATGACAGAGAGGTGATGAGTGGAGATGGTAGAGAGGTGATGCTAGGTGAGGTGGCGGGGCATTGCTGTGGAGAGTATGACAAGGACCAAATTACTGTGGTAACTAGAATAATCCTGTGGTCCATCTCCATCTCTCTCTCTATCTCTCTATTAATCTCTCTGGCTCTTTACCTCTCTCTATTTATCGACTTTCCTCACTTTTTTCCTTCTATCATTTACCTGTTCCTCTCTCTCTCTCTCTCTCTCTCTCTCTCTCTCTCTCTCTCTCTCTCTCCCATCTGTTAACATCTTTCTTCTTCTCTACTATTGTGGGGCATGAAAAGAAAATTCATTGATAAAAGTCATTCTGATGGGCAAATATACTAGTAATTTTGTTGGGCAAGTGATAAATGACTTGTTCTGATGGGCAAGGAGTAATGACGTCCTATAACTGGTGGGAAGGTAAGAACATTATGTTGATGGACAGAATTATTATTATTATTATCATTATTAGTTGTCGCCGTCGTTATTTTTTATTATCAAGTACAAAAACAAACAAACCACCACCAGGAATACAGGAAGGGCACACACACACACACACACACACACACACACACACACACACACACACACACACACACATGGTGCCAAGAACATAAGAACATAAGAATGGAGGAAACTGCAGCGGGCCTATTGGCCCATACTGGGCAGTCCCGTTTACACCCAACCCCTATTGCTCATATAAGCATCCAACCTATGTTTGAAGCTATTCAGCTTATTCGAGTTAATGATGATATTTGGTAACTTGTTCCATTCATCCACTACTCTGTTTCCAAACCAGTGTTTACCTATTTCCCGCCTAAATCTAAATTTGTCTAATTTAAAACCATTGTTACGAGTTCGCTCCTGGTTGGATAGTTTGAGTACCTTTGTAATGTCCCCTTTGTTTAGCCCTGCCTTCCACTTATACACCTCTATCAGGTCGCCCCTCGCTCTACGTCTCTCGAGGGAGTGCAAATTAAGATGCTTTAACCTGTCTCTATACTCAAGGTTCCTGCCTGCCCGGATTAGTCTTGTCATTCTCCTCGAATTCTTTTCCAATGATTTATATCCATTCTGTAACACGGTGACCAGAACTGAAACCGCGAATCCAGGAGGGTCTCACAAGAGCAAGATACAGTTTTTGTGATGACCTCGCTAGTCTTGTAACTAACACCTTTTGTATGAACCCAAGTACTTTATTAGCCTTGTTACGAGCAAAAACACATTGTTTACTTGGCTTAAGGTTCCTACTTATCATTACTCCTAAATCTCTCTCGCAGTCAGATTTCTCTATGGCATCATTGTTCATCTGGTATCTGGTTTCCCTGTTTACATCTCCTATACTGAGTACTTTACATTTGTCCACGTTGAATTTCATCTGCCATTTTTCAGACCATTCGAAAAATTTATTTAGATCTTCCTGTAGTTTTGCTGAGTCCTCGTCAGATTTAATAACACGTCCTATTTTAGTGTCATCAGCAAATTTACTTATGTTGCTGTCTATGCCGATATCTATGTCATTTATGTATATAATAAATAATAATGGTCCAAGTACTGAGCCTTGGGGAACTCCACTTGTGACGTTGCTCCAATGGGACTTAGTGCCGTTAATGCTCACTCTCTGTTTCCTGTCCTGTAACCACGCCCTAATCCATTTAAGGATGTTACCTTTGGCCATGAGCTTCTACCTTTCTAATTAGTGTTTCTGTGGGGGACTCTGTCGAAGGCTTTGCTAAAGTCGAGATATACCACATCATAATTGTGCCCTCGTCCACCCATTCGTTGAAAACTTACTTGTTGAATGTTAATAGATTAGTTAGACAAGAACGTCCACTTGTGAAGCCATGCTGGGAATCATTGATCAATCGGTGCTTCTCCAGGTGATTTCGAATAGAGTTTGAAATGATTGCTTCCAGTAATTTGCCTACTATTGATGTTAGACTGATTGGGCGGTAGTTGGAGGATAGTGATCTATCCCCCTTCTTGAAAATCGGTATTACATTCGCTATCCTCCAGGATTCTGGTACTACACCTGTTTTTAAGGGCATGTTAAACAACTTTGCTAAGGGCATACTAAGCTCTTCCTTACATTCCTTTAATACTCTGGCAAATATCTCATCGGGACCAGGTGACTTATTAGGCTTTAGTTTATCTATTTGCTTACTAACATCGTTACTAGTCACTACTATCTTGCTTAATTTGTTTTCTTCACTATCTCTGAATAGAGTCGGTGCCCCGGGTATCATGTTTAAATTTTCGGTGGTGAAAACTGTTGAAAAATATTTATTCAAATTATTACTCATTTCTCTGTCGTTATCAGTGAGCTCGCCGGTATCTGACCGTATTGGTCCAATCTTTTCTCGTGTTTTAGTTTGATACATTTGGTGGAATCCTTTGGGGTTTGTCTTCGCCTCATATCCTACCTCATTATTCCTCTTTGCTTTCCTTATCTCGGTTTTAACCCTACTCGCCAATACCCTATAATAGTCCCGGAGGTGAATTTCGCCACGATTTATCCTTCTACTTATAGCCTTCCTTTGGCCGATGATGTTCTTTAAATAATTATTTATCCATTTAGGGTCATTGTTGTCTGATCTGAGTTTTTTGTATGGTATGTTCTGCCTTTGTGCATTAAGTAACTCACTATTTAAATTGTTGTGGAACTCGGCAATCTCAGATCTCGTTATCAGGTCTCTGTCATCTGTCAGGTTCACGGCCAACCGCGACACCCCCTCTCTCAGCTGTCTCTTTAAACTGTCAAAGTTCGCCCTTTTGAAATCTGGTACTTTAGTGGAATTTTCCTTACGTCTGCCCTGAAAATCTAACTGAAATCTAATTTCTTTGTGATCGCTGTTTGCAAGTTCGTTCCCTACCTCGACACTGCTAATGAGGTTTTCTCTGTTTGACAGAACTAAATCGAGTATATTATTACCCCGTGTGGGTTCGGTTATATGTTGACTTAGAAAACAGTCCTGGATCGTCTCGAGAAAATCCTCTGATTCTGAGTTACCTGTAAGGTCAGTCCAATCTATTTGGCCAAGGTTAAAGTCGCCTACTATACAGACTTTGTTGTGTATGGAAGCCCTGCGCATTTCATCCGAGATAAGTCGCTCATTGACTCTATCAAGATTGGGAGGTCTATATATTACTCCTGTGATTAATTTTTCCCTACCGTCGATTAATTCTATCCAAATTGTTTCTGTATTCCGCTCAGTTTTTATTTCCTTATTTATTTCACACTTCAGATTATCCCTAACATAGATTGCTACTCCGCCTCCTTTTCTGGTCTGCCTATCGGTATGGAACAGTTTGTAACCCGCAATTTGGTATTCGACTGGTAACTCACGTGTGTCTAGGTTGATCCATGTTTCAGTGAATGCTATTATATCGATTTTTTCGGTTCATACCAAGGCCCTAATATCATCCATTTTGTTTCTCATACTTCTACTGTTCGCGTAGTATACATTTAAGTTAGTCGTGTTCTGAGTCCTCCCTTTACCACGTTTAGTTTTAAACTCCCTGTCTAATTTAGTTTTGTCATCATTCCTAACACTATTTCCCTGTAATCTTTCACTTTGTTTACCCGCTCCCACTGCAGTCTCCTCCACCCCGTGCTCATATGTTCTCCTAGCAGTTTAAAGACTTCGATATCTTTTGAACTGCCCCCTCTAGAGCCTCAGCCAGGGTTGCTACTCCATCCCTAGACAGGTGCACCCCATCCCTAGCATAAAGGTCCCTTCTGCCATAGAAGTTGTCCCAGTTGTCAATGAATGGGACTGATATTGACTTGCAATATCTGTCAAGACGGTCGTTGACACCAACCGCCCTTGACAACCACTCACTGCCAACTCTCCTTCTAGGCAGGACACCGCATATGATAGGGATCCCTCCCTTAGTCCTAATACGATCTATAGCTGCCTTGAACTTATCAAGAAGCTCCTCACTCCTACACCGACCAATATCATTGCCTCCTGCACTGAGGCAGATAATGGGTTTGTTCCCATTACCAGACAAGATATTGTCCATCCTGTCAACTATATCCCCCACCCCAGCTCCTGGCAAACACACCCTCATCCTATTTTTGTTCTTACCACAAAAGGCCCTGTCCATGTACCTTACCTGTGAGTCACCAACAATTAAAGTTTTTATACCTTCCTTGTCTTCCCTGTCCCTGACTGTACTAACGTCCAATTCGTCTATCAAGGGACTGAACGAGTGCCATGTAGCGATGAGTAGTCTGGTGCGGTGTTGTCCACTGAAACCCCCACAGTGCAGTCATCCACGTACTTCCACCTGTGTGGAGTGTCCGATAGAGCGTCGTTGATCAGGATGAGGAAGCACAGTGGTCCCATCTTGGTCCCCTGGGGAACACCGCAGGTGAGGTGTTGGAATGTGGAGACCGAGCTTTGATACCTCACTGCCTGGCGGTGTGTGTGTGTGCGTGTGTGTGTGTGTGTGTGTGTAATAATAATAATAATAATTAACGGTTTATTGAAAAAGTTCTGAAAATGTTCTGCAGCCCGAAGGCCGAAAATATACATTGGACATACATGACTTATTACATACAATGGTGGTTTAAATTAACAAAAGCCTTCATTAGAGAAAGGTAAAGGAACACACAATGAACATACAGATTAATGTTTACAGTGGAGGTCACGTAGATCTTGTGCGCTGAGGGGCATCACGTGGAGTAGTAGTTCCCTCACAGGTGGTGTTATGAGGGGCTTGACGTGATGTAGTAATTCCCTCACAGATGGTGTTATGAGGGGCCTGATGATGTAGTAATTCCTTCACAGATGGTATATGAGGGGCCTGATGTGGTGTAGTAATTCCCTCACAGATGGAGTTATGAGGGGCATCACATGGTGTAGTAATTCCCTCACGAATGGTGTTATGAGGAGCATCACGTGGTGTAGTAATTCCCTCACAGATGGTGTTATGAAAAATCTCACATGATGCTGTCGCATCTCATTCACTACGTGGGGTCGTAGCATCATGGGGACACCACGTGGTCTGGTGTCACAGGACCTCACTCACTCAAGTGAGTGAGGTGTGGTCCCAGGCCTCCCTATCGTGGACGGATTAACACATAGCTGGTGTTGTTGAGTCTCAGGGGCAATTATCGCTGGGTACCTGGGACCTCACTGTGTGAAGGTATCTTGGGTAAGACTGAGCTGTTACTGCCGAGTTGTTTTTCACTGACTTACGCACTGTTTACCATTATTCAACACTGGTTCCATTCCTTTTCTAAATGAAATAATAACTTCTGGCGAGAACTTGTTGATATTCCGGTGGGGAGGAGGGGTTCAGGGGAGGGAGTTGGTATGGGCCAACATAATAGTTGACGTGGCTGCTGCCAGAGCAGCGCCAGGTACGACTTAACCTTATCTGTGTCTGTGTGTAATAATAATAATAATAATAATAATAATAATAATAATAATAATAATAATAATAATAATAATAATAATAATAATAATAATAATAATAATAAAAATAATAATAATAATTAACGGTTTATTGAAAGAGCATGGCAGCTGCAAGGCTGAAAATATACAATTACATAATTGGGGAATGGGTCTCTTGATTTATATATGACATACAAGTAACATAGGTGATACAAATATGATATATAATAATTAGGTGTGTGTGTGTGTGTGTGTGTGTGTGTAATGATAGTAATAATAATAATAATAATAAACGGTTTATTAATAGAGTTGCAGCCGGTGGCTGAAAATATACAGACTTACAATTGATTTAGACATAATGATATACGATCTATACATTTACAGGGCTGTACAGTACATAAATCAGGAGTTGTTTATTATTTTAACAATAGATGGGATGGTGCTATTCTTATATCAATCGGTGGGGGCTCTTATGGGCTGAATTTTGTTGTAGTGGCGGACTGCGCGAGGTGGGGCTTGCACTGGAGTGGTGGCGGTATTGAAGTGCATGACTACGGTTTTGGTGTGGTTGATGGTGTGTGTGTGTGTGTGTGTGTGTGTGTGTGTGTGTGTGTGTGTGTGTGTGTTTGTGTGTGTGTGTGTGTGTGTGTGTTTAAACAAGCGAACATTATAGTTTCTGAAGAACAACAGTTTTATAAATCCTTTGTTGTTACACCATAAAGACCTCCTCCTTTCAACCACCCCCTCCTTCTTACCTCCTCTCTGCCATCCTTCCCTTTACTCCCTCTCTCCCTTCTTCCTCCCCCTTACCCTCCCTACCCTCAGTAATTCCCTCCATCCTACCCTCCCTCCTACCTTCCCTTTCTATCCTTTATACTTTCCCTCCTTTCCTACTTCATAACCGTCCTCCTTCCCTCCTCTCCTCCCCCCTCCTTCTCCCACTTCTCTCCACTCCTCTAGCCCTACCCTTCCCTCTTCCCCCTTTCACCATCCTCGCTGTCCTTTCCTTTTTCCGTCTACTCTCTCCTCCTTTCCTATCTTCCATCCCATGATCTTTCCTCATACGGATGACCCCAATCTAAACATCTCCTCACTACCATAATTAAACTTCCACCCCCCACCTCCCCCCTCTTTTATATAACATCTATTTCCCTAACCTATCGACCCCCCCCCACATCTCTCCTCCTTACATAAATATCCGCTCCCCTCTCCTCTACTATATTCCCATCACCCCCCCATCTTTCCCCCTATACATAAACGTCCATTACCCCCATCCTAAACTAAATATCGACTATTCCATTCCCCCCTCTCTCACTCCCAGCCTCTCCCTACACCATGGACAAGCCTCTGATGAAAATATAGCATGAAGTACAAGAGGCAGGGTCATGCAGGAGACATAAGACATTGACACACATACACCACAACCTTACAATATTCCAGGACACAGTTCAAGTGAATCTTATTGATGACGAATGGTGAGCATGATGACGTAACCTGCTGCATGATAGGTCGTGGGTCATGCAAGGTTGTTCTGCGTCATGAATTAGTGAGGTCGTTGGGGGGGGGGGGAGATGAGAAATTGGGAAAGGGATAAAAGAGAATTAAGGAGAGAGGAGAAAGAGGAAAGGAGATGGAGATGGAGGTAGGGTAAAGGGAGATAGTGATAATGGGTTAAGTTTAATTTATTTGGGCAATGATGGAGAGAGAGAAAAAAATTTCTTCAGGGGTTATAAAGCAAAGATGAGTTTAGTTTTAGTGGAGGGATAATTATAATGATAAAACTATGACTAATTATAAAGTGTAAGTCAAATATGAATGGTGATGTTCGTAGAGTTTATTTAAATTATTATTATTACTATTATTATTATTATTATTATTATTATTATTATTATTATTATTATTATTATTATTATTATTATTATTATTATTACTATTATTATTATTATTATTATTATTATTATTATTATTATCACCACACACACCACCACACACCCACCACACCACACCACCACCACACACACACACACCCCCACCCCACCCACACCACACCACCCACCACCACCCACACCACCACCACTTCAATGATCACCCCACAACCACCACACACCACCACACACCACACACCACACACCACCACCACCCCACACCACACACCACCACCAACACACACACACACACCACACCACCACCACCACACACACACACACACACACACACACACACACACACACACACACACACACACACACACACACACACACACACACACACACACACACATCACCACTACACCACACACACACACACACCCACACACACACACACACACACACACACACACACACACACACACACACACACACACACACACACACACACATATTGCCACACACATTATTATTATTATTATCATTATTATTATTACAACTATTACAATATTATTAATTGTACTATTACTGTTATTATTACATATTGCCTTTCTTTTCTCTAGCTAAGAATACCACCATTAAGATAAGAACAATTGGTTTAACACGACCATCATCAAAACACAGTGGTTTAACACTGCTATATCGGATGTCTTTCGAATATCCACACCGCTGACACCTCGTGTGTCGGATGTGTCTTTGATATCCGCACCAAACACCAGAATATTACTGTTCCCGCCTGTGTGAATTCACTATCACATCAGGTGTCACCAGTATATCGTTACTAAGAGATCACACCAAAAGTTACCATCAGTATACAGTATAGCCGGTGTGACCAGATCACACCAGCAATTATCAGTACAGTGACTTGTAAATTAGTATTTGATAATTTGCGTATTACCATTTTATTCTTTATTATTCAAACAAGGTAATGCATGTAATGTTTAGAGCAGTAGGCAATTGGTATGTGTTAGTAGCACAACAATGGGTTAAATCTAGAGTTAACCTTATCTGAATAATACAAAAAATATTCAATTTATGCATTTCTTGTTGGTAAAGATGGGATTAAATGAATCCTCAGAATAAATACACATAGACATAACTATTCAAAAGAATCAATAATATATCTATATACTAGCGAAATCGCCGCCCGCTCGACCACTATAGGACGCCACCCTCCGGGAGACTCCACATTGTCTCACTTTAGTGCATTAAGGTGTCTGCATTGATCCTGACTTTTTACTCGTCAAAAGGCATGTTTTCCAGCGCATTTTTAAATGATTATACATACGTGTTGCGCTCACGCAGCATTTCTTTGATAGATAGGACAATGTCATGTCTGACACCTTCAATGTTGCCAAACCTGATAGTAGTCGCTTTTCATGATCTCCCATGAAGTAGATTTCGAGGAACTTTGCCTGCTCATCTTCCAGTGGTAAGAGGGATCCTGCTTTGTGATAAACTTGACCCTGGACTTTGAATGTGGGCTCCATCTGGAAGCCTGAATTGTACTTCCGTATATTTTCCAAGAAGTGTTTTGATTCTGGTGTTGTTCCCAGCATGAGAGTCTTCAATGGTTGTGGTGGTTTTTCCAAATTTTGCAGTCGTACTTTCCCACGAGAGCAGCACAGGCCAGCAGATTCTCCTTTGTACTTCTTTGCACCGCAGTATTCACATTTCTTATCCATGTTGCCAATGACAACAGAGGGATACTTTTTATATTCTATATATATCATCATCCATCATCACCACTACATACAACACCACCCATCATCACTACATATAACATCATCCATCATCACTACATATAACACCATCCATTATCACTACATATAACACCATCCATCATCACTACATATAACACCACCCATCATCACTACATATAACAACATCCATCATCACTACATACAACATCATCCATCATCACTACATATAAGACCATCCATCATCACTACATATAACACCATCCATCATCACTACAGATCGGTAAAGTAGTTTCCGAGATTCTCGTGCGGACACACACACACACAAACACACAAACACACACGGTAGGCTCCACATTGTTTAACTGTAGTGCATTAGGGTAGACCACATTTTTGGTTTTGTGATTAGGAGCAAGTATGTACAGATTTTTGCCAGTTCCCACTCTGGAGCATCCAACAAAGAACTATCCATGAGAGAAGCAAGGAAACAACAGGTTTAGGCCAACCATCTTTAGACAGTGGTCACTAAACACCGTCCTCGGGTACAAAGAAATTCAACTTGCAGCAACGCACATCCAAAGTAAATTCCCATATATATATATATATATATATATATATATATATATATATATATATATATATATATATATATATATATATATATATATATATATATATATATATATATATATATATATATATATATATATATATATATATATATATATATATATATATATATATATATATATATATATATATATATATATATATATATATATATATATATATATATATATATATGTAATATTCAGAAAGTTCAGTGTGATTTCAAACGCCGCGCTATGGGCGATACTGAGTTTGCAAGGTCGACTGAGGAAGAGAGCGCTACTGCCCGTACTGAGAGCTTTTGGAACTAGGCCTATACGATATTGAATGTAGTTTGCCGAATTAATAATGATGTGATTCATGAAGTTAAGGGACTATTATTGAATTTGAAATTATTATAGATCGTTTATCAGTCTGAATAATGTTACGGGTGTCCCAAGAAAGTGATTAGTTAGGCGGAAAATATGTCACGTAGGCCTAAGCTAACGCCTTGGGGAGACGCGAGGCTGGCTGGTTCTCCGTCACGCGAAAGCGATTGGACAGACAGGACGTCCCTGCGAATCCGACCACAAAAACGGCCACGTGGTCTAGTCACCTGTGTTGCGCTATTGCAGTATAACAAGTAAGTCTCATTCGATCTCAGATAGGGGTTAGATAGGGCAGTGATAAAGTTATTAAGAGCTAACAGTGAGTCAATTTCAGGGTTTCCGTCAGAACCCACTTGACTGCCAGAGATTGACTGCCGTTTGAGACTGCCGTTGATGATTGATGATTAGCGATTGTCGCAGTTGGAACGATCAGTGCAGGCTTGTCACTGGTCAGCGGGGATATCAAGGGATCTCTTGAGTGAACAAGTGCTCCCGACAACTAAAACGACACAGGACCAGCTTCAGCATTGGGTGATCAGTTCTTACCACGTGGGTGCACAGCACCACGTGTTTTCGGTCAGCTAGAAGTATTACCTACTGGCTAGGGGTCACCTGCTGGCGTTCTCTCTTCCCGCCCATGGACGCACTGAGAGTACACTGAGGCTATCTGAGTACATTAATGGTCACAAACTGAGACCAGGAGTCTAGGGGATACCTAGAGAAGCATTATATCTCCATCTATTACGGGTGTACGTTGAGTTGGGTGAAGCAGGGTTCCCAGGTATTGGTGGACTCAGTAACATATTAATAACAGTGATAATATTTTTGTGTCTAGTTAATACCATTCTTTCAGTTACTGATATTATCTTGACGTGTGCAGTTTAATATTTCTTAAATAATTTTAATAATATTGTTTTTTAATGTTTGTGTCACTAATTGAAACCAGAGTGATACTGTGATTAGTTCCTTTAATGCATTTAATTTTTCTTTATAATTCCAATCTCAGGTATAACCTTTGTTCCCCAGAGTAGTGTTTAAGTTAGGTTAGGAAGTGCGCATCTGTTGGGGTAATATAAATATGTTGAGTGCCCTGAAGGCCTATTCAGGGTGGAGTTAATAAGTTCTTATTTTTTATACCATTTTCTCAGTGCTGGATATAATTTTGTTGAGTGCCCTTAAGGCCTATTCATTATAGAATTATTAACTTCTTATTTTTTTAATACCATTTTCTCAGTGGTTGATATTATTTTATTGAAAGCCCTTAAGGCCTGTTTCATGTGTGTAAGCAACACTTCTTAATACTTGAGTTTATTGTTGTCTAATGATGCATTGTCTGAGTTTCTAATAATTGCAATATCATGTATAACTTATATTCCCCAGAGTAGTGTTTTAAGTTCAGGTTAAGAGGTGTGCATATGTTGGTGTACCATTATTTGATTGTGTCTGTAGAGTTGGAGGGAATATAAGTGTCTAAATTTTACAGTGTGTCTCATTCATCCCAGTCACAGACGCTATCCTTCCACGGGTCACGGACAATTCATTTCGTTTCGTAAATTTAAGTGTTCTTGTGCTGGTTCGGGTTTTTTTCTCCAAGAGGCGCTTCCACTGCATTTACCATCTAATAATCTTTAATAAACCCTTAGTCAAGTGAAAAATTAAAGGTATATATATATATATATATATATATATATATATATATATATATATATATATATATATATATATATATATATATATATATATATATATATATATATATATATATATATATATATATATATACTAGCGGAATCGCTAGGCCACATGGTAGGACACCACCCTCCGGGAGGCTCCACATTGTCTCACTGCAGTGCATTAAGGTAGACCACATTTTTGGTTTTGCCATTAGGAGCAAGTATACAGATTTTTGCCAGTTCCCACTCTGGAGCATCCAACATAGAACTGTCCATGAGAGAAGCAAGGAAACACCAGGTTTAGGCCAACCATCTTTAGGGACTGTCCCTGGCTTTTGTAGATGGTCATTGCTAAGTTTACTTTAACCGGGAACTGAAGTCGCTTGAACTCAAATGGCAGGTCAGTGGTGATAAGAGGTATCCTTGGTATAAACACGTCCTCTCCTTTAGCTTTTCCTGACAGTATTGTAGCTTCCAGTACATGTGGCATCATGTTCTTCACCACCAGTCTTGTGCCATTGTAGAGGATTGGTGGTTCAAGATTTCTTAAGACCATTATAGGAGTTCCAATCTTGAGAGTGACGTGGTGAGGAGGCATTCCAGTGGGCTCCAAAGAATTGAGGAATTCTACAGGGTACTGGACTGCTTGATCCTGGTCGATTACTGTATCAACAGACTTGAATAAGGTCTCACTGCCTGGAAGCTGTCTGAGTAGAGTCATGTTGATTTCAGCCACTGTTTTCTTCTTTGGGGCCTGAATTGTGCGTTCACGCAGCCACTTATGATCCTTGTGGAAATGTTGTAAAGTCCTCAACTGAGCTCACTGACATGGTCTACCCAAACATTATCCACCACTACAACTTATTCATATAACTTATATAAGGTTTTAATGATAATTTCACCAGTTCTCAAGTGAAATCATATCTTTCCATGGATTATATCATACTAATTTCAAGCTTAGCTGAAACATAAGTCCTTGTTCCAAGTTGCATCAAGCAGTGTTCTTTCATTATAATGTCAAAAAATACTTGGGAACCTCTTGGATATATATTCGGCTTCAACGTTAAACCGTTACAGTCTTAACGCGTCCAAGTTAAATCTAGGAGTTAGTTATAACTGATCCACACATGAACTCCTGTACACGTTACCCCCATCTCATGGTTAATTTAACACTTATTTATAAAAACAACTATCAGAGGTAGGTCTACATTTCTTCACTCCATTAGGTTGGATAGGTTAATGGCTCATTTTACACTGTCTCCTCCAAAGAGACTAGTGTTCGGTTACCGTTAACAATTCAAGGTCACCAATAATTATAATTTACACAGTTCTAATTCACTGATGTTCAATATATCAGTTCAATTCTTCCCATTATAATTTTCTACAACTTATTTCTCTGTCTACAACTCTTAAAAACTTTTCCTAGATATGTTAAAATCATATGTCTCACACATCCGGACACCGCCCTGTAAACGAGCAATCTACATGAACAAACCTGTAGACTCAACCATATTTCCCCAAACTTTCTCTCAGTAATTCACAATTTGTGTAGTCTGAATTATATATTGGTAGTTATATCATCATGATCTACAATCATCAGGTTATATTGCAATTAACATCTAAATAGATAATTTTACGTATTTACTGAGAAAATTACCTATGCATTACGAAAACATACAAAGTTTTAACAAGAGATTCATTTACATTAATTAATTTATGTTAAGCCACAACATTATAGGACTCGCAACTCCTTTCAAAGTGTACATCAATCATTACTTTTCTTCATACAATAGTTTAGATAATTTAACAATCAGAGATAACCTGAATATTCAAATATTTGTTTTTAATATTTGCTACCAGCTGAAGGATAACTAAGCTATTTCTACTTCACCATTTTACGTCAAAACATACTGGTTTAACTCTACCACCATCAAAACACACTGGTTTAACACTACCACCATCAAAACACACTGGTTTAACAATACTACCATCAAAACACCCTAGTTTAACAATACAACCATTAAAACACTCTGGTTAACACTACCACCATTAAAACACACTAGTTAACACTACCGCCATCAAAGCACACTGGTTTAACAACACCACCATTAAAACACATTGGTTTAACACTACCGCCATCAAAGCACACTGGTTTAACAATACCACCATTAAAACACACTGGTTAATACTACCACCATCAAAACATACTGATTTAACACTATCACCATCAAAACACATTGGTTTAACAATACTACTATTAAAACACATTGGTTTAACACGATCACCATCAAAACACACTGGTTAACAATACCATCATGAAAACATACTGGTTTAACACTACCACTATTTAAACCTCAGCGGCTTATGTCTTTCCCCACAATAGTGTTTACCTGTTACCGACAGAAGCCAGGAAAAATATGCCCAGGAAACCTTCAGTACAAATCTAAATATGAATTATAGACACGGATGTTGACGACGCTGTTGTAAAAGAGGAATTACCTTGAGTGGAGTTGAAGTGACGGGAGGTCAGAGATGGCAGGTGATAGTGACAGGAGGTAGAGACAGGGAAGTATAATAGTGACGGGAGGTACAGACGGGAAAGTAAATGACATGGAAGGTAGAAGAGACGGAAAGGTAGTGACGGGAAGGTATTGTTGACAGGGAGGGGGTAGAAGACACGGGTATATTGAGACAACAGCTAAATTGAACAGTTATCAGAAGATAAGAGCTATTAAAAATATATATGGAGTCTATAAAATACTATTGAATACGACAACTTAGAGAAAAATAATATTCCCTAAACCCACTTGAGCACCACAGCTAACATTATACAGCTAACATAACTGCCATAGCTAACATTATACAGCTAAAGTAACTGCTACAGCTAACATTGTACAGCTAACATAACTGCCACAGCTAACATTAAACAACTAACTTAACTGCCACAGCTAAAATTATACAGGTAACTTAACTACCACAGATAACATTATACAGCTAACATAACTGCCACAACTAAAATTAAATAATGCTAACATAATTGCCACCGCTAAAATTAAATACAAGTAACTTAACTACCACAGCCAACATGTTACAGCTAACATAACTACCACAGCAAACATTATTCAGCAAACAGAACTATAGTTTATTCCTCCTGAACACCACAACTGACATCAACATTTAAATAAACTATACCTAAATGCCAACTGAGTATCGCAGCTAACACAACCCGGGTATATCAACACCACTAACTCACAACAACAACAACAACAACAACAACTACAACAACAACAATATCATCATCCCTAGTCAGCGCTTATAATTAGATGTCACGTCATCTGCATATTTCACCTTCCGTTCCGGTCTTACATGAGGTATATGTAATGTCACGGAGAGAGAGAGAGAGAGAGAGAGAGAGAGAGAGAGAGAGAGAGAGAGAGAGAGAGAGAGAGAGAGAACATCTACCCACTTATTTAACATTCACAGGCCTTCACAGGGTGCGGTATCTCCGTCTCATACAGCTCTAGGGAGAATGTCGACCTTTTCCCCGACCTTCTTAGACGTATTTCAATGGCTGGAATATATCTCCTCGATTGTATGTCTGCAGCAGAGAGATGAGAGAATTATGTCTGCAACTGAGAGATGAGATAATTATGTCTGCAATTGAGAGATGAGAGAATAATGGGTGCAGCAGAGGGATGAGAGAATTATGGGTGCAGCAGAGGGATGAGAGAATTATGGGTGCATCAGAGGGATGAGAGAATTATATCTGCAGCAGAGAGATGAGAGAATTATGTCTGCAATTGAGAGATGAGAAAATTATATCTACGGCAAAGAGATGAGAAAATTATATCTACGGCAAAGAGATGAGAAAATTATGTCTGCAACTGAGAAATGAGAGAATTATATCTGCGGCAGAGAGATGATAGAATTATGTCTACGGCAAAGAGATGAGAGAATGATGTCTGCATTTGTTAGATAGAAAGCATCAAGTTCACTAGATCATAGTTTCAAGATTAAATAACATAGTTTAACATACAGTAGGTCTGGCCAATTAGCATAACGCATATCACTGAAAGGCGGCAACACGACTTAGTTTTAACCTAGTGATAATATTTCCCTATTTAATATTAATTAGTTATGATAATTAAGTGTCTTTAGCCTATTTTTTCACTTTAAAGATGCAATTTGTTAATTATATTCTCTTTCCATACCTTTAAGTTACTGAGAAATATAGTAAAACCTACTGAGATATACTGTATATTGAGAGTTATTGTGAAATAATTAAAAATCAACTGAGAAATCCATTAAAACTTACTAAGAAGTATATTAAAAGTTACTGGGAATTATATTAAAATTCACTGAGAATTTTATTAAAAGTTACTAAGAAATTTAATAAAAGCTACTGAAAATTATATTAAAAGTTACTGAGAATTTTATTAAAAAGTTATTGAGAATTATATTAAAATTGACTAAGTATTACATTAAATGATAGTGCGAAATAAATAAAAAGTTAATGAGAAATATTTTAAAAAATACTAAGAAATGCATCATTAGTTGCTGGGAAATAACTTAAAATTAACTGATGAGTACATTAACAATTGTGTATATAATTAATATTTACACGCAAACAATTATAAAACACACTGACGATAATTTCTATATATTATAATTATTGGAGTAATCAACCAAAACAATATTTTTTAGTTCGTCTCATTAAGGTTACAAGAGAAATGCAAAAACAAATGAAAGCGAATGTTTATACTACCTTCAGTGAGAAAGACTTTGTTGTATTAATTGAAGATAATGTGCTTGTATAATAAATTATGTTGTATTTCGTTATTAATATTTTGAATTTAATTTAAGGAGAAGTTCACTATTTTTATTAATTTTGATAATTAGTAAAGTTAGGTATTAATATTTATTTTGATCTTAAGTAAAGTAGATAATTTTATTCATTGCGAGTTAAGTGAAGTTAATTCACTTTTATAATAGGTGAGTATGAATATTTTTCATAGTTCAATTAAAAATACACAAAATAAAAGAATTAATATTTAGTTTTATTATATGGAAACATTAAATGATTTTGTTTTTACCAACTAATAAAACTAATTGTTTGAGTAATGGTTTTACCAATCTCTAAAAAAATTACCGACTTGAACAGGTAAATAGGAATATATAACCAATTTATTTCTCTTCTTCACAAGCTATATAATTAATTAATATTTATATAATTAATCAAACATGGACTGTGGTAAAATTAATTTAAGTTCATCATGAAAACTCATTGAGTAATGATGGTATAATTAATTCGATTTTAACTTGATGTATTTAGAATAGGTGTAAGTGTAATGAATTCAAGATGGTATAATAACTGGAACTATGATGTAGTTAATATTCTAAGAGTAATTAATTTTTATGATAGGAGGATTACTGTCGAATATTTAATAGTGATATGATTTAACTTCATAATTGAAGAATGATTTGTTGTATAAAGATTTAATTTTTATTTAGTTGAAATGCAATTGTATAACTTATAAACAAAAGCATTTACGTAAAATTTTGTAACAAACACACAAACAAAAGGGGACATAAGTAATATCAAAATGAACGAACAAGTATATATCTTGCAAAGCATGAAGAAGAGACGTACATGTTATTGCAGGAATTAACTCTACTTATTAAAAAAAAATCATTAAGTTGGACACTTGCAACACAAAGCAGTAGCAATACCGAGTTGTAAAGAGATATTAATTGCTCTAAGCCGAACTTGCAATATTCAGTAAACAGTAAGAACAGCTAACAAGGCCCAAAAAGCCTTGGTAACTGTTATGTCCTGAAATTTCAATATTCATTAACGACAAGAACATGAAGGTTGAGCCTCACAACACACAACACAGAGCCGATATAAAGTCATTGTTTTAGTAGGAATTCACAATTTATATTAAACATACAAAGGTAAATGAGCGTAATTAATTATCTTAATGATAATTTGCAATTTGCATAAAAGTATAAAAAGAAAATTGAATGTTTCCAACTCAAAGAACACATAAAAAATAGTTAAAATAAAGGTAGTTTTATGAGAGAAAAATTTCATCAATTATTTTGATATAAATGTTGAAAGGACAAAATTCATAGTTATGTGATGAAACTGTAATACCAAAGAAAAAACATTATAATGGACTCCTGCAACATGCTGCACAATTAACAGAAATACTAAATATATATTATTATCATTGTTATGTCTGGAATTTGCAATAATCATTTAAAAAGTACACATTTAAGTTCTAAAATTATAGATGATATACTGTAAGTTATTTTTACATCGTGAGTTACAGTAGCCTTCAAGAAACATTAAGAGGTTGAACCTTTGCAACACAGACAATACTGAGTTGAAACAAATGGTCATTCGTATAACAGAATTTTGTCATATTTAATGAAAAAATATTTCCTACAAGGCATAAATAATATAAGTAATTGTTATAACATGGAATTCAATAATGATTACACTCATGCAATACAGTAAACAAAACAAGTGAAGAATTTTATCTACCACAAAAATATAATTAGTTGTTATGCTATGAAATTTAAATTCTTATTAAAAAATATTTGGAGGTTAAGCTATTGCAATACAGAAACACAAACAATACTGAATTGAAATAGAAACATTAGCAACATTTACTGTAGTTGTTGAAGGTCTTCCCTGTGAGCGTACCGAGTCGTTTTAACACATTTGGATAATGCTTCAGTTCCATGCCTAACGAAATGGAATATGCATATCTGCTTTTGCGTCGACATGTGTACAGCATGTGTGTGTATATATATATATATATATATATATATATATAAAATACAAAAAAGTATGTCTGTGTGTTTGTTTGTGTGTCCGCACGAGAATCTCGGAAAGCACTTTACCGATCTGTAGTGATAATGGATGGTGTTATATGTAGTGATGATGATGATGGATGGTGTTATATGTAGTGATGATGGATGGTGTTATATGTAGTGATGATGGATGATGTTATATGCAGTGATGATGGGTGGTGTTATATGTAGTGATGATGGATGATGTTATATGTAGTAATGATGGGTGGTGTTATATGTAGTGATGATTAGACAATAATATAATAACAGTAGACAACAAATGGGTGGGCCCCTACAATCTTCTTTTGAGTAAAGCATTCAATGCGCACATCAATGTGGAGTTTTGCAATTCAGTCAAGTCCATCAAGTATGTCTGCAAATACGTCAACAAAGGCTCTGACCAAGCGATCTTTGCATTGGAAAAGGATGGAAATCATGATGAGGTAACACAGTCTCAGCAAGGCCGTTATATATACAGCAATGAAGCCCTATGGATAATTTTTTATTTTCCCATACACGAACGATGTCCAACAGTAGTTCATCTGGCTGTTCACCTGGAAAATGGACAAAGAGTATACTTCACAGAAGAGTCCCTCCAAAATCAAATGGTAAATCCTGCTGATACGACCCTCACTGCATTCTTCAAGCTTTCAGAGGAAGATGAGTTTGCTCAAATACTCCTGTATGTTGACGTACCCAAGTTCTACATATGGCAGGCTTCAATGAAAAAGTTCCACAGAAGAGCTCAAGGATCCGATGTTGAAGGATATCCAGGGATAAAGACAGGCAATGCTTTGGGACGTGTCTACACGGTTCACCCCAACAACTTTGAATGCTATTGTTTGAGACTACTTTTGCACCACATCCGTGGCCCAACATCATATGCAGCACTCAAGACAGTGAATGGACAAGTCTGCAGAACCTATCAGGAAGCGTGCGATCTCCTTGGCCTACTGGAAGATGATGGTCACTGGAATGACACATTAGAAGAGGCAGCATCTACTCAATCGCCAATGAGAATGAGGAACCTGTTTGCCATCATGATTGCTACATGTGGACTTTCCAACCCAAGCCAGCTCTGGATAAACCACCAAGAACGTCTTTCAGAGGATCTGCTTCATCAAGCAAGAAGAGAACATCCTGGTCAAGAGATTGAGTTCATGGATGACATGTTCAACAGGGCTCTGATCATGCTGGAAGACAAAGTGGTGGAGCTATGCGGAAAAAACCTGACTGATTTTGGATTGCCTTCCCCAAACCGAGAAGAACCAGTAGTTGCAAACAGGGATTTGCTCAGAGAGACAGACTACTCAGTTGAAGTTCTGGTGAATTTTCTTGAAGAAAATGAGCCTTACCTGGTGCCTGATCAAGCAAATGCTTATGGACAGATCATGCAAGCAATACAAGAGGAGCAGGGAGGTATGATCTTTCTCGATGCACTTGGCGGGACAGGAAAAACATTCCTGATCAACCTTCTGTTGGCCAAAGTACGTCATCAGGGGAAAATTGCTCTTGCTGTGGCATCCTCAGGCATTGCTGCAACAATACTAGAAGGAGTGACGTACTGCACACTCAACTTTTAAACTGCCTCTCAACCTCGCTCACAATGAGAATCGAGTGTGCAACATCAAAAAAGGAGCGGCAAAGGCAAAACTATTAGAAAAATGCAGCCTCATAGTCTGGGATGAATGCACTATGTCTCACAAGTTAGCGTTTGAAGCATTGGACAGGACCTTGCAAGACATACGAGAAAATGACCAGCTCATGGGTGGCATTAAAATGGTCATTGCTGGAGACTTTCACCAGACCCTACCTGTCATTCCTAGACCCTATCCACAAACATGAGAGTACATCTACAAGGAGATGAGGATGCTGGACTGTTTGCAAACCTTCTACTACAGATTGGGAATGGAACTTTTCCTGTTGATTCAGAAGGACAAATAATCATTCCTCAAGGATGTGGAAATGTTGCAAAGTCCTCAACTGAGCTCACTAACATGGTCTACCCAAACATTATCCACCACTACAAGAATCACAAGTGGCTGCGTGAACGCGAAATTCTGGCACAAAAGAATGAAACAGTGGCTGAAATCAACATGACTACTCAGACAGTTTCGTGTCAGTGAGACATCATTCAAATCTATTGTTACAGTAATCGACCTGGACCAAGCAGTCCAGTACCCTGCAGAATTCCTTAATTCTTTGGAGCCCGCTGGAATGCCTCCTCACCACCTCACTCTCAAGATTGGAACTCCTATAATGCTCTTAAGAAATCTTGAACCACCAATCCTCTACAATGGCACAAGACTGGTGGTGAAGAACATGATGCCATATGTATTGGAAGCTACAATACTGACAGGAAAAGCTAAAGGAGAGGACGTTATTATACCAAGGATACCTCTCATCACCACTGACTTGCCATGACCATCTACAAAAGCCAGGCACAGTCCCTAAAGATGGTTGGCCTAAACCTGTTGTTTCCTTGCTTCTCTCATGGACAGTTCTATGTGGGATGCTCCAGAGTGGGAACTGGCAAAAATCTGTATACTTGCTCCTAATGGCAAAACCAAAAATGCGGTCTACCTTAATGCACTACAGTGAGACAATGTGGAGCCTCCGGGAGGGTGGCGTCCTACCGTGGCGTAGCGAAAGAGCCGCCCGGAGGGCGGCGATTACTCTAGTGTATATGTATTTATGTATGTATGTATGTATGTATGTATGCGTATATATATATATATATATATATATATATATATATATATATATATATATATATATATATATATATATATATATATATATATATATATATATATATTCAGAAATTTCAGGTAATTTCAGGCAAAATAAATTGGCGATACTGAGCTTTCAAGGTCGTCGGAGGGAAGAGAGCTCTCCCTGCACATAGCGAGAGGTTGTGGAACTAGGCCTATATGATATCAAATGTAATTTGCCGAATTAATAATGATGCGATTCATGAAGTTAAGTGACTATTATTCAATTTGAAATTATTATAGATCGTTTATCAGTCTGAATAATGTCACGGGTGTCCCAAGGAGTTATTAGGTAGGCGGAAAATATGTCACGTAGGCCTAAGCTAGCGCCTTGGAGACGCGACGCTGGCTGGTCCTCAGTCAAGTGAAAGCGATTGGACCTACAGGACATCCCTGCGCGTCCGTCCATAGAAATAGTCACGTGGCCTAGTCACCTGTGTTGCACTATGGCAGTATAACAAGTAAGTCTCATTCGATCTCAGACAGGGTTAGATAGGGCAGTGGTAAAGTTAACAAGAGCTAACAGTGAGTTCA
>NW_024748502.1:985524-1065074 GCF_018991925.1 Homarus americanus
CGTGGTGTGTGGCACACTCACATGCTGTGTAACATGGTGTGTGTGCACTCATTGTGTGGTAAATTGACGTTTTGTGTAACTCTCTCCTGTGTGTGTGGGCATGGTGTGTGGCACTCTCACACATGTGTTAAATGACGTGGTGTGTGATACTTTCCATATATATTAAAAGTTATGTGTTATTTTGTACACTCTGTGTGGTATTATTGTTAAGCTAACACTCCCTCCTCTTGTAATTTTCATGTGGTATGTGACGTGTTGTGAGACACCTCTCACACATGTGTTAAAGTGACGTGGTGGCTGGGCACTCTGTGTGATCAGCGTGGTGTGTGACACTCCTCTGTGTGTTGCGTGACGTGGTGTTAGTGTACACTCTCTCTGTGTATTAGTGACGTAGTGTGTGGCACACTCACTAATCTCAAAAATAGAAATACCATGATTGCCATTTTCATTCATTATTAGTAAGTGGTGTGTGACCTATCCTGTGTGATGAAAAGAGTGATGTGGTGTGTGGCACTTTCACCAATGTGGGCAAGTAAATATGGTGCCTCTCTCCTATGTGGTAAGTGACATGGTGTGTACTTTTAATTATTAGAAATGACGTGGTGTGTACACTTTCTCTCTCTGTGTGGTGCAATGACGTCGTGTGTGGTACTTTTCATTGTATGGTAAGTGACGTGGTGTGGCGCTTTACACTCTCCGTGTGGTAAATGAAGCGTGGTGTGTACTTTTTCACCTGTGTGAAAATGACATGATGGTGTGGCTCTCTTCCTATGTGGTAAAGTGACGTAGTGTGTGGTGCACTGTGGCGTGGGTTTTGCTGTTGTGTGGCACTCTCCGTGTGACCAATAGACGTGGTTTGCTTCTCACCTGTAACAACCAAAGTGACGTGGTGTAGTACTTTCCATATATTGGTAAGTGTCGTGGTGTGTGTTTCACTCTCTCCTGTGGTAAGTGTGGTGTGCTAACCAGTAAAGTGACGTGATGTGTGAATACTTTTGTGTGGTAAGTGACGTGGTGTGTAGCACACTGTCACCAGTCTTGGCTCAACCAGGCCGTGGTGTTTTGGCGCTTCTCCTGTGTGTGGTAAAGTGTTGTGATGCTTTCCTTGTGATAAAGTGTGTCCTATGTGGTAAGTGACGTGTTGTGTGGCACACTCTCACCTGCGCAGTAAAATATCGTTGTAGTAAGCATCCTGCCTCTGGTAAATGACAGTGATTTGCACTCTCTCTCCTGTGTGGTAAGTGACGCTGGTTTGCGGCACTTTCACCTGTGTAGTAAAGTGACGTGGTGTGTGACCCTGTGTAGTAGTGACGTGGTGTGTTTCACCTGGTAAATGGCGTGGTGTGTGGCACTCTCCTGTGTGAAGTAGTGACAATGGTGTGTACACTCTCTCCTGTGTGTGCCATTTCTTTGTATGGTAAGTGACGTGGTGTGTAGCACACTCTCTCCTGTGTAGTAAAAGTAACATGTGGCCTCTCTCAGGAGCATGGTGTGGCGCTCCTACCTGTCAATGGTCCAGTGGTGTGGTACTCTCTCATGTGTGGTAAGTGACATGGTGTGTACCGCCGTTGTGTGGTAAAGTGACGTGGTGTGTACTTTCCTATGTGGAAGTGACGTGGTGTGTACTCTCTCCTGTGTGTGTATGACGTGGTATATAGTACTGCTTTATTGTGTGTTAAGTGACGTGGTTGTTATAGCACCACTCTCACCTGTGGTAAGTGACCCGTCGTGTGTGCTCTCTGTAGTAGTAATAGAGCATACGGGTGTGCAGCCTTCTGCCTGTGTGGTAAAGTGACGTGGTATGCTGATTTTCTGTGATAAGTGTCGTGGTGTGTGGCCTCTCTCACTATCGTCGTGGCAGTGGTGCATGTGGCTCTCTCTGTGAAAATGACGTGGTGTGGCATCTCACCTGTGTGGTAAAATGCCGTGAAGTGGGACACTCTCACCTGTGTGGTAAAGATGCTGCGTGGTGTGGCTTCTCTCTATTAATGACCGTGACGTGATAGTATCACCTGTGTGGTAAGTGACGTGTTGTGTAGCACAATCTTGGTAGTGTAATGGCGTGGTGTGTATTAGCGACATGAACAGCACTTCTCAGTAAGTGATGGCATTGGTGTGTGGCACTTTCACCTGTGTGGTACGTCACGTGGTGTGCGTGATGCTCATGTGAAGTCGTGGTGTGTAAAGTAATGATTTTTCATTATTGGTATTAATGAAACTTTGGTAAGTGACGTGGTGTATTGACACTTTCTCCTGAAATGATCAGTAAATGGCGTGCTGATAGTGACGTGGCGTTTACGCTTTGCATCACCTGTACAAATATGACATCGTAATGGCACTCTCTCCTGTGGTAGAGTGACTTGGTGTGACGCGCTTCACTGTGGTAGTGACGTCCGGTAATGGCGGCACTTCATGTTGTCCGTGACGGTGGTATTGGCACCCACTGTGTGTTAAATGCCGTGGAGCGTGGTACTTTCCATTGTGGTGGAAGTGACGTTATGTGCATGGCACTCTCATGTGTGGTAAAGTGACGGCGGTGTGTGCTTTCATTGTGTGACGTGACGTGGTGTGTAGCACAAGTAAAGTACCGTGGTGTGTGGCACTCTCTCCTGTGTGGTAAGTGACGTGGTGTGTGATAGTCTCACCTGTGCGGTACGAAGTGACGTGGTGTATGGCACTTTCACCTGTGTGTTAAGTGACGTGATGTGTGGCTCTCTCCCTGTGTGGTAAAGTGACGTGGTGTGTGGTACTTTCATTTGTGTAGTAAGTTCCGTTTTGTGTGGCACTCTCTCCTGTGTGGTAATAGACGTGGTGTGTGGCACTCTCACCTGTGTGGTAAGTGACGTGGTGTTTGATACTTTCCATATGTGATAAGTGTCGTGGTGTGTGGCACTAGGGTGTGTCATAGGAGGGAAGATCAGCTAAAACTAATGGCCCATCACTTTTTTTGTAGATTTTAGTGTATATATACAGAAAATACTTGTCTCCTCCTCCTTCTCTCCTCCCCCACTCCTACTTCTCCCTCACTCCTTATCCCTGACTCCTCCTTATCTTCGACTCCTCTTTCTCCCCCACCAGGCCAGCTTGGTGCAGGAGTACTGTGAGAAAGACTACAATTTGCTCTATACCTTCTGCCAACCAGATGAAATGTTTACCGCCTTCACTGCTGGGGATATCGCCTTCATGTACGTAACCTGAGTCTTTCGTTTTGTATTTTGTTATTGTACTCTTGCTTTCCCCTTCTTCCCTCCTCCTTCCCCTTCTCTGTCACCTCATAACATAGATGATATGTATATATATATATATATATATATATATATATATATATATATATATATATATATATATATATAATATATATATATATATATATATATATATATATATATATATATATATATATATATATATATATATATATATATATATATATATATATATATATATATATATAAGTCGATGATCACATTACTTTTGCTGCTAAGGACTCTCTCTCTCTCTCTCTCTCTCTCTCTCTCTCTCTCTCTCTCTCTCTCTCTCTCTCTCTCTCTCTCTCTCATCCGGCCAATCATTGTCTCCTTTTGATCTAGGACTTAAAACAAGTACCATTTCAAGTAAAACCACTCCCCCCCCCCACCTCCTCCTCCCCTCCCCTTACTCCTCCTCTTCCCCCTTCCCTCTTCCCCCCTCCTCCTCTTTCCCCTCCTTACTTCTCTTTCCTCTCCCTCTCCCTTCTCCTTCTCTCCCCCCCCCTCTCCCTCCTCCTACTACTACTAACCCCACACCTTCACCTCCTCCATAGCGCTGTGGTCAGCATTCTCCTTCTCACTGATGCTGGCGGCTGGCATCGTCGACGTCTACATACAGAACACCAACAACAAAACCTTGGCAGAAAGGTCAGTCGGGTCTGCCAAAACCTTCCTCTATGTATGATAAATTTCTGACAACATCTATGTACGTATGATTGAACTTGATATCAGAGAAGATCAATTATGTTTTGAGCAATATTTAAACCTACATTCTATATGATAACTAAAGATGATTAATATTGTTATGTGTGGTAAGTGACGTCGTGTGTGGCATCTCTCCTGTGTGGTAAGTGACGTGGTGTGTACTCTCTCTGTGTGGTAAGTGACGTGGTGTGTGGCACACTCACCTGTGTGGTAAGTACCGTGGTGTGTGGTACTTTCATTGTGTGGTAAGTGTGACGTGATGTGTGGCACTCTCTCCTGTGTGGTAAGTGACGTGGTGTGTGGTACTTTCATTGTGTGGTAAGTGACGTGGTGTGTGTACACTCTCTCCTGTGTGGTAAGTGACGTAGTGTGTGGCACACTCACCTGTGTGGTAGAGTACCGTGGTGTGTGGTACTTTCATTGTGTGGTAAGTGACGTGGTGTGTGGCACTCTCTCCTGTGTGGTAAGTGACATGGTGTGTGTGGTACTTTCATTGTATGGTAAGTGACTGTGTACACTCTCTCTGTGGTAAGTGACGTCGTGTGGTACTTTCAATGTATGGTAAGTGACGTGGTGTGTAGCACACTCTGTCTGTGTGGTAAGTGACGTGGTGTGTGGTACTTTTTGTGTGGTAAGTGACGTGGTGTGTAGCACACTGTCACCTGTGTGGTAAGTGACGTCGTGTGGCACACTCCACCTATGTGGTAAATACCGTGGTGTGTGGTACTTTCATTGTGTTAGGAAGTGACGTGGTGTGTGACACTCTTTCCTGTGTGGTAAAGTGACGTGGTGTGCACTCACTCCTGTGTGAAAGTGACGTGGTGTGTGGTACTTTCATTGTGTGGTAAGTGACGTGGTGTGTACCTCTCACCTGTGTAGTAAATGACGTGGTGTTGGCACTCTCTCCTGTGTGGTAAGTGACGTGGTGTGTACTCTCTCCTGTGTGAGAGTGACGTCGTGTGTGGTACTTTCTGTTGTGGTGAGGCGTGGTGTGTAGCACACTCTCACCTGTGTGGTAAGTGACGTGGTGTGTACACTCTCACCTGTGTGGTAAGTGACGTCGTGTGTGGCACTCTCTCCTGTGTGGTAAGTGACGTGGTGTGTACACTCTCCTGTGTGGTAAGTGACGTAGTGTGTGGCACACTCACCTGTGGTAAGTATGTGGTGTGTGGTACTTTCATTGTGTGGTAAGTGACGTGGTGTGTGGCACTCTCTCCTGTGTGGTAAGTGACATGGTGTGTGGTACTTTCATTGTGTGGTAAGTGACGTGGTGTGTACTCTCTCCTGTGTGGTGAAAGTGACGTCGTGTGTGGTACTTTCAATGTATGGTAAGTGACGTGGTGGTAGCACACTCTGTCCTGTGTGGTAAGTGACGTGGTATGTGGTACTTTTTGTGTGGTAAGTGACGTGGTGTGTAGCACACTGTCACCTGTGTGGTAAGTGACGTCGTGTGTGGCACACTCACCTATGTAGTAAGTACCGTGTGTGTGTGGTACTTTCATTGTGTGTTAAAGTGACGTGGTGTGTGACACTCTTTCCTGTGTGGTAAGTGACGTGGTGTGTACCTCTCTCCTGTGTGTAAGTGACGTCGTGTGTGGTACTTTCATTGTATAGTAAGTGACGTGGTGTGTAGACACTCTGTCCTGTGTAGTGACGTGGTATGTGGTACTTTTTTGTGTGGTAAGTGACGTGGTGTAGCACACTGTCACCTGTGTGGTAAAGTGACGTCGTGTGTGGCACACTCACCTATGTGGTAAGTACCGTGGTGTGTAGTACTTTCATTGTGTGGTAAGTGACGTGGTGTGTGGCACTCTTTCCTGTGTGGTAAGTGACGTGGGTGTGTACACTCTCTCCTGTGTGTGAAAGTGACGTCGTGTGTGGTACTTTCATTGTATAGTAAGTGACGTGGTGTGTAGCACACACTGTCCTGTATGTTAAGTAACATGGTGTGTGTGGTACTTTCATTGTGTTATAAGTGACTTGGTGTGTGGCACACTCACCTGTGTGTTAAGTGACGTCGTGTGTGGCACACTCACCTGTGTGGCAAGTGCCGTGGTGCGTGGTACTTTCATTGTGTGGTAAGTGACGTTTGGTGTGGCACTCTCTCATGTGTGTTAAGTGACGTGGTGTGTTGTACTTTCATTGTGTTGTAAGTGACGTGGTATGTAGCCACACTCTCACCTGTGTAGTATTGACGTCGTGTGTGGCTCTCTCTCCTTTGTGGTAAGTGACGTGGTGTGGCACACTCACATGTGTTATAAAATAACATGGTGTGTGGTACTTTCATTGTGTGGAAGTGACGTTTTGTGTAGCACTCTCTCTGTGGTAATAGACGTGGTGTGTGCTCTCACCTGTGTGGTAAGTGACGTGGTGTGTGATACTTTCCATATGTGGTAAGTGTATGCGTGGTGTGTGGCACTCTCCTGTGTGTAGTGACGTGGTGTGTGACACTCTCTCCTGCGTGGTAAGTGACGTGGTGTGCGATAGTGTCACCTGTGTGGTATGTGACGTGTTGTGAGGCACACTCTCACCTGTGTGGTAAGTGACGTGGTGTGAGGCACTCTCCTCTGTGTGTTAAGTGACGTGGTGTGTGACACTTTCTCCTGTGTGGTAAGTGACGTATTGTGTGGCACACTCACCTGTGTGGTAAGTACCGTGGTGTGGTACTTACATTGTGTGGTAAGTGACGTGGTGTGTGACACTCTCTCCTGTGTGGTAAGTGACGTGGTGTGTGGCACTCTCTCCTGTGTGGTAAGTGACATGGTGTGTGGTATTTCATTGTGTGGTAAGTGACGTGGTGTGTACTCACTCCTGTGTGGTAAGTGACGTGGTGTGTGGTACTTTCATTGTGTGGTAAGTGACGTGGTGTGTAGCACACTCTCACCTGTGTTAAATGACGTGGTGTGTACACTCTCTCCTGTGTGGTAAGTGACGTGGTGTGTACACTCACCCAGGCACTGTGGTGTGTGGTACTTTCATTGTGTGGTAAGTGACGTGGTGTGTGACACCTCCCTGTGTGTTATGATGTGGTGTGCAGCACTTTCACCTGTGTGTGTGACGTGTGTGCATCCTCTCCTATGTGGTAAGTGACATGGTGTGTGGTACTTTCATTGTGTGGTAAGTGACGTGGTGTGTACACTCTCCTGTGTGGTACGTGACGGTGTGTGGCACTCTCTCCTATGTGGTAAGTGACGTGGTGTGTAGCACACACTGTCCTGTGTGGTAAGTAACATGGTGTGTGGTACTTATTGTGTTATGGGGTGACTTGGTGTGTGTGGCACACCCACCTGTGTGGTGACGTCGTGCACACTCACACCCGTGGCAAGTGCCGTGGTGCGTGGTACTTTCATTGGTGTGGTAAGTGACGTTTTGTGGCAACTTCTCATGTGTTAAGTGACGTGGTGTGTTGTACTTCATTGTGTTGTAAATGACGGTATGTAGCACACTCACCCAGGTAATTCGACGTCGTGTGTGGCCTTCCTTTGTGGTAAGTGACGGTGTGTGGCATTAACTCACATGTGTGGTGGGCAACATGGTGTGTGATACTTTCATTGTGGTAAGTGACGTTTTGTGTAGCAATTTCTCCTGTGGTAATAGACGTGGTGTGTGGCACTCTCACCCGTGTGGTAAGTGACGTGGTGTGTGCCACTTTCCATATGTGGTAAGTGTCGTGGTGTGGCACCTCTCCTGTGTGGTAATTGACGTGGTGGTGACACCTCCTGCGTGGTAAGGACGTGGTGTGCGATAGTGTCACCTGTGTGGTATGTGACGTGTTGTGAGGCACACTCTCACCCGTGGTAAGTGACGGTATGAGGCAATTTCTCCTGTGTGTTAAGGTGACGTGGTGTGTGACACTTCTCCTGTGTAGGTGACGCATTGTGTGGCACACCACCTGTGTGGGTACCGTGGTGTGTGGTACTTACATTGTGTGGTAAGTGACGTGGTGTGACACTCTCCCTGTGTGGTAAGTGACGTGGTGTGTGGCACCTCTCCCTGTGTGGTAAGACATGGTGTGTGGTATTTCATTGTGTGGTAAGACGTGGTGTACACTCACCTGTGTGGTAAGACGTGGTGTGTGGCACTTTCATTGTGTGGTGGTAAGTGAGGTGGTGTGCAGCACACTCTCACCTGTGTGTGGTAAAATGACGTGGTGTGTACACCTTCCTGTGTGGTAAGTGACGTGGTGTACACTCTCCTGTGTGGTAAGTGACGTCGTGTGGTACTTTCATTGTATGGTAGTGACGGGTGTGTAGCACACCTCACCTGTGTGGTAAGTGACGTGGTGTGTACACTCACCTGTGTGGTGTAAGTGACGTCGTGTGTGGCAATTCTCTCCCTGTGTGGTAAGTGACGGTGTAACACTCTCCCGTGTGGTAAGTGACGTAGTGTGTATAACACCCACCTGTGTGGCAAGTACCGTGGTGTGTGGCATCATATTGTGTGGTGCATGTGGCACCTCTCCTGTGTGGTAAGTGACATGGTGTGGTACTTTCATTGTGTGGTAAGTGACGTGGTGTGTACACCTCTCCCTGTGTGGTAAGTGACGTCGTGTGTTGTACTTTCAATGTATGGTAAGTGACGTGGTGTAGCACACACTCTGTCCTGTGTGGTAAGTGACGTGGTATGTGGCACTTTTGTGTGGTAAGTGACGTTGTGTGTAGCACACTGTCACCTGTGGTAAGTGGACGTCGTGTGTAAGTAACACTCCACCTATGTAGGTACCGTGGTGTGTGTGGTACTTTCATTGTGTGGTAAGGACGTGGTGTGTGACACCTTCCTGTGTAGGTGACGTGGTGTGTGGCACACTCACATATGTGGTAAGTACCGTGGTGTGTGGTACTTACTGTGTGGTAAGTGAAGGCGTGACATCTTCCTGTGCGGTGGGGCGTGACATGATGTGTGGCACTTTCATTGTGTGGTAAGTGACGTGGTGTGTACACTCTCCTGTGTGGTAAGTGACGTCGTGTGTGGTACTTTCATTGTATGGTAAGTGACGTGGTGTGTAGCACACACTGTCCTGTGGTAAGTAACATGGTGTGTGGTACCTCTTTCATTGTGTTATAAGTGACTTGCGTGGCACACTCACCTGTGTGTGGTAAGTGACGTCGTGTGTATAACACTCATCTGGTGTGGCAAGTGCCGTGGTGCGTGGTACTTACATCAGGTGGTAAGTGACGTTTTGTGTGGCACCTCTCATGTGTGTTAAGTGACGTAGTGTGCTGTACCCCATTGTGCTGTGGGCGACGTGGTATGTAGCACACTCACCTGTGGTAATTGGACGTCGTGTGCCTCCTGTGTGGTAAGGACGGTGTGTGGGCACACCATGTGTGGTAAGTAACATGGTGTGTGGCACTTTCATTGTGTGGTAAGGACGTTTGTGTGGTAACTCTCCGTGTGGTAACAGACGTGGTGTGTGGCACCTCACCTGTGTGGTAAGTGACGTGGTGTGATACTTTCCATACAGTGCGTCGGTGTGTGGCACCTTCCCGTGTGGTACTGGACGTGGTGTGTGACACCTTCCTGCGTGGTAAGTGACGTGGTGTGCGATAGCGCCCAGTGGTGGCGTGACGTACAGAGGCACACTCACCTGTGTGTGGTAAGTGACGGTGTGAGGCACTCTTTCCCGTGTGTTAAGTGACGTGGTGTGTGACACTTTCCCGTGTGGTGGGTGACGTATTGTGGCACACTTACCCGTGTGGTAAGTACCGTGGTGTGTGGTACCTACATTGAGTGGTAAGACGTGGTGTGTGACACTCTCCTGTGTGGTAAGTGATGTGGTGTGTGGCACTTTCACCTGTGTGGTAAGTGACGTGTGTGGCACTCTCCCAGTGTGGTAAGTATGGTACTTTCATTGTGTGGTAAGTGACGTGGTGTGTACACACTCTCCTGTGTGGTACGTGTGACGTCGTGTGGTGCACTTTCATTGTATGGTAAGTGACGTGGTGTGTAGCAGCACACTCACGTGCGTGGTGGGTGACGGGTGTAGCACTTCACCTGTGTGGTAAGTGACATGATGCGGCCTTTCCCTGTGGTAAGTGACGTAGTGTGTGGTAATTTCATTGTGTGGTAAGTTTCTGTGTTGTGTGGCAATTCTCCAGTGTGATAATAGACGTGGTGTTTGGCACTCCCCACCTGCAATATGACGTGGTGTGATACTTTCCATATGGTAAGTGTCGGTGTGTTTCACCCCATCCTGTGGGTAAGTGATGTGGTGTGTGACACTCTCCTGTGTGGTAAGTGACGTGGTGTATGGCACTTTCAACGCAGGGTAAGTGACGTGATGTGGCACTTACGGTGGGTAAGTGACGTGGTGTGTAGCACACCGTCACCCGCGGTAAGTGGCACTCTCCTGTGTGGTAAGTGCCGTGGTGTAGTACTTTCATTGTGTGGTGGTGTCACGCTTGGTGGCACTCTCCAGTGTGATACGAGACGTGGTGTTTGCACCCCACCCGTGGTAAGTGACGTGGTGTGATACTTTCCATATGTGGTAAGGGGCCGGTGTGTGAGAGTCTCAATTTATGGAAGCAGATGGTTGGGGGCGACCACCCGTGTGGTAAGTATCGTTGTGTGTGGCACCCCACCCCTGTATGACGTGGTGTAACACTCCTGTGTGGTAAGTAACGTGGTTTGCAGTAACTTTCACCCGTGTGGTAAGTGACGTGGTGTGTGGCCTTCCCCTACCTGTGTGGTAAGTGACGTGGTGTGTGGCATTTTCAATTCGTGTGTGGTAAGTAACGGTGTGTGGCACTTCCTGTGTGGTAAGGGTGTGTACACCTCTGTGTGGTAAGGCGAAGTGGTGTGGTGTAATTTACCAGGTTGTAAGTGACGTGGTGTAGCACACCTCAACCGTGTGGGTAAGTTACGGTGGTACCTTCACATGTGGTGGCGACGTTGTGTGTGGTACCAAATCTGTTGCGGTAAGTGACGTGGGTGTGTAGCACACCTCACCTGTGTGTGGAAGTGACGTGGTGTGTACACCTCCTGTGTGGCAGGCGACGGCATATGGTACTTTGTGTGGTAAGGACGTGGTGTAATACTCTCCCGTGGTACCCGACGTCGTGTGTGGGTACTTTCATTGTGTGGTAAGTGAGTTTTGTGTGGCACTCTCTCCTCTGTGGTAATAGACGTGGTGTGTGGCTTTTCACCTGTATGATACGTGACGTGGTGTGTATACTTTCCTTGTGTGGTAAGTGACGTGGTGTGTGGCACTCTCTCATGTGTGGTAAGTGACGTGGTATGTGGTACTTTCTTTTGTGTAGTAGAAGTGACGTGGTGTGTGGCCTCTCTCATGTGTGGTAAGTGATGTGGTGTGTGGTACTTTCCGTGTGTGGTAAGTGACGTGGTATGTGGCACTCTCTCATGTGTAGTAAGTGACGTGGTATGTGGTACTTTCTTTGTGTGGTAAGTGACGTGGTGTGTAGCACCTCTCTCACCTGTGTGTTAAGTGACGTCGTGTGTGGCACTCTCTCCTGTGTGGTAAGTGAATTGGTGTGTGGCACACTCTCTGTGCGGTAAGTGCCGGTGGTGTGTGGTACTTTCCAGTGTGGTAAGTGACGTTTTGCGTGGCACTCTCTCCTGTGTGGTAAGTGACGTGGTGTGTGGCACTCTCACCTGTGTGGTAAGTGACGTGGTGTGTGGTACTCTCTTCTGTGAGTAAGTGCCGTGGTGTGTGGCACTTTCACCTGTGTGGTAAGTGACGTGGTGTGGCACTCTCCTGTGTGGTAAATGACGTGGTGTGTGACACTCTTACATGTGTGTGTCATATGGTGTAGTCACTCTTAACTGTGTGTTTTAGGGACGTGGTGGTGTGACACTCTCTCCTGTGTGTGGCAAAGTGAGTGGTGTGTGATACTTTCCTTGTGTGTTAAGTGACGTGGTGTGTGACTCTCTCATGTGTGGTAAGTGACGTGGTATGGTACTTTCTTTGTGTGTAAGTGACGTGGTGTGTGCACCTCTCTCATGTGTGGTAAAGTGATGTGGTGTGTGGTACTTTCCGTGTGTAGTAGAGTGACGTGGTATGTGGCACTCTCATGTGTGGTAAAGTGACGTGGTATGTGGTGCACTTCTTTGTGTGGTAGTGACGTGGTGTGTGTCTCTCACCTGTGTATTAAGTGACGTGTGTGTGGCACTCTCTCCTGTGTGAAGTGAATTGGTGTGTGGACACTCTCCTGTCTATTGTGCCGTGGTGTGTGGTACTTTATTGTGTGTAAGTGACGTTTTGCGTGGCACTTTCACCTGTGTGGCAAGCTACGTGGTGTGTGATACTTTCCATATGTGGTAAGTGTCGTGGTGTGTGGCACTCTCTCCTGTGTGGTAAGTGACGTGGTGTGTGACACTCTGTCCTGCGTGGAAAGTGACGTGGTGTGTGACACTCTTACCTGTGTGGTATTGCCGTGGTGTGTGGCAATCTCTCCTGTGTGGTAAGTGACGTGGTGTGTTATAGTCTCACCTGTGTGGTAAGTGACGTGGTGTGTGGCACACTCACCTGTGTGATAAGTAACGTGGTGTGTGGTACTTTCATTGTGTGGTAAGTGACGTTTTATGTGGCACTCTCTCCTGTGTGGTAATAAACGTGGTGTGTGGCACTCTCACCTGTGTGGTAAGTAACGTGGTGTGTGATACTTTCATTGAGTGGTAAGTGACGTTTTTTGTGGCACTCTCTCCTGTGTGGTAATAAACGTGGTGTGTGGCACTCTCACCTGTGTGGTAAGTGACGTGGTGTGTGGCACACTCACCTGTGTGGTAAGTAACGTGGTGTGTGGTACTTTCATTGAGTTGCAAGTGACGTTTTTTGTGGCACTCTCTCCTGTGTGGTAATAAACGTGGTGTGTGGCACTCTCACCTCTGTGATAAGTGACGTGGTGTGTGATACTCTCTCCTGTGTGGTAAGTGACGTGGTGTATGACACTCTCACCTGTGTGGTAAGTGCCGTGGTGTGTGGCACTCTCACCTGTGTGGTAATTGCCGTGGTGTGTGGCACTCTCTCCTGTGTGGTAAGTGACGTGGTGTGTGGCACTCTCTCCTGTGTGGTAAGTGACATGGTGTGTGATCGTCTCACCTGTGTGGTAAGTAACGTGGTGTGTGGCACTCTCAACTGTGTGGTAAGTGATGTCGTGTGAGGCACTTTCTGTGTGGTAAGTGCCGTGGTGTGTGACACTCTCTCCTGTGTGGTAAGTGACGTGGTGTGTGTCACTCTCTCCTGTGTGGGAAGTGACGTATTGTGTGGCACACTCACCTGTATGGTAAGTACCGTGGTATGTGGTACTTTCATTGTGTTGTAAGTGACGTGGTGTGTAGCACACTCTCACCTGTGTGGTAAGTGACGTTGTGTGTGGCAGTCTCTCCTGTGTGGTAAGTGACTTGGTGTGTGGCACACTCACCTGTGTGGTAAGTGCCATGGTGTGTGGTACTTCTATTGTGTAATAAGTGACGTTTTATGTGGCACTCTCTCCTGTGTGGTAGTAGTCGTGGTGTGTGGCAATCTCACCTGTATGGTAAGTGACGTGGTGTGTGATACTTTCCATATGTGGTAAGTGTCGTGGTGTGTGGCACTCTCTCCTGTGTGGTAAGTGTCGTGGTGTGTGGCCCTCTGTCATTCGTGGTAAGTGACGTGTTGTGTGGCACACTCTCACCTGTGTGGTAAGTGACGTGATGTGTGGCACTCTCACCTGTGTGGTAAGTGATGTGGTGTGTGACACTCTCTCCTGTGTGGTAAGTGACGTGGTGAGTGGCACTTTCACCTGTGTGGTAAGTGACGTGGTGTGTGGCTCTCTTACCTGTGTGGTAAGTGATGTGGTTAGTGACACTTTTACCTGTGTGGTAAATGACGTGGTGTGTGGTACTTTCTTTGTGTGGTAAGTGTCGTGGTGTGTGGCACTCTCTCATGTGTTGTAAGTGACGTGGTGTGTGGTACTTTCATTGTGTGGTAAGTGACATTTTGTGTGGCACTCTCTCCTGTGTGGTAAGAGACGTGGTGTGTGATACTTTCCATATGTGGTAAGTGTCGTGGTGCGTGGCACTCTCTCATGTGTGGTTAAGTGACGTAGTGTGTGGCACACTCACCTGTGTGGTAAGTGACGTGGTGTGTGGCACTCTCACCTGTGTGGTAAGTGACGTGGTGTGTGGCTCTCCAACCTGTGTGGTAAGTGATGTGGTGTGTAACACTTTTACCTGTGTGGTAAGTGACGTGGTGTGTGGTACTTTCTTTGTGTGGTAAGTGATGTGGTGTGTAGCACACACTCACCTGTGTGGTAAGTGATGTGGTGTGTGGTACTTTCATTGTGTGGTAAGTGACGTTTTGTGTGGCACTCTCTCCTGTGTGGTAATAGACGTGGTTAGTGGCATTTTCACCTGTGTGGTAAAAGACGTGGTGTGTGATACTTTCCATATGTGGTAAGTGTCGTGGTGTGTGGCACTCTCTCCTGTGCGGAAAGTGACCTGGTGTGTGACACTCTCTCCTGCGTAGAAAGTGACGTGGTGTGTGACACTCTTACCTGTGTGGTAAGTGCCGTGGTGTGTGGCACTGTGACCTGTGTGGTATTGCCGTGGTGTGTGGCAATCTCTCCTGTGTGGTAAGTGACGTGGTGTGTTATAGGCTCACCTGTGTGGTAAGTAACGTGGTGTGTCGGACACTCTCACCTGTGTGGTAAGTGACGTTGTGTGTGGCACTCTCTCCTGTGTGGTAAGTGACGTGGTGTGTGTGCACTCTCACCTGTGTGGTAAAGTGACGTGGTGTGTGGCTCTCTTACCTGTGTGGTAAGTGACGTGTGTGTGGCACTTTCTCCTGTGTGTTAAGTGACGTGGTGTGTGACACTTTCTCCTGTGTGGTAAGTGACTTGGTGTGTGGCACACTCACCCATGTGGTAAGATGCCTTGGTGCGGGTACTTTCATTGTTTTAGTAAGTGACGTTTTGTGTGGCACTCTCTCTCATGTGGTAGTGACGTGGTGTGGCACTTTCATTGTGTGGTAAGTGACGTGGTGTGTAGCACACTCTCCTGTGTAGTATGACGTGGTCTGTACACTCTCTCCTGTGTGGTAAAGTGACGTGGTGTGTGTACTTTCATTGTTTTGTAAGTGACGTGGTGTGGTAGCACAGTCTCACCTGTGTGGTAAAGTGACGTCGTGTGTGGCACTCTCTTCTGTGTGGTAAGTGACTTGGTGTGTGCACACTCACCTGTGTGGTAAGTGCTGTGGTGTGTGGTACGTTCTATATGTGGTAAGTGTCGTGGTGTGTGGCACTCTCTCCTGTGTGTGTGACGTGGTGTGCGATAGTGTCCCTGTGTGGTATGTGACGTGTTGTGAGGCACACTCTCCTGTGTGTGTGACGTGGTGTGGGGCACTCCCTGTGTGTTAAGTGACGTGGTGTGTGACACTTTCTCTGTGTGGTAGTGATGACGTGTGTGTGGCACACTCACCTGTGTGGTAGTACCGTGGTGTGTGGCCATTGTGTATGTGTGACGTGGTGTGTGACACTCTCTCTTTTTGTAGTAGTGACGTGGTGTGTGGCACTCTCTTCTGTGTGTGTGACATGGTGTTGGTATGTTTCATTGGGTGGTATGTGACGTGGTGTGTACACTCTCTCGTGTGTGGTAGTGACGTGGTGTGTGGTACTTTCTGTGTGGTAAGTGATGACGTGGTGTGCTTTACTCTCTCCTGTGTGGTAAATGACGTGGTGTGTACACTCTCTCCTGTGTGTGAAGTGACGTGGTGTGTGGCACACTCACCTGTGTGGTAAATGCCGTGGTGTGTGGTACTTTCATTGTGTGGTAAGTGACGTGGTGTGTGACACTATCTCCGGTGTGGTAAGTGATGTGGTGTGTGGCACTTTCACCTGTGTGGTAAGTGACGTGGTGTGTGAGCTCTCTTCCTGTGTGGTATGGAGCGTGGTGTTTGGCACTCTCACCTGTGTAATAAGTGACGTGGTGTGTGGTACTTTCCATATGTGGTAAGTGTCGTGGTGTGTGTTTCACTCTCTGCTGTGTGTGGTGAGTGACATGGTGTGTGACACTCTTTCCTGTGTGGTAGAGTGACGTGGTGTATGGCACTTTCACCTGTGTGTGGAAGTGACGTGATGTGTGGCTCTCTTCCTGTGGTAAGTGACGTGGTGTGTGGTACTTTCATTGTGTGGGTAAGTTACGTTTTGTGTGGCCTCTCTCCAGTGTGGTAATAGACGTGTGGTGTTGGCACTCTCACCTGTGTGTTAAGTGACGTGGTGTGTGATACTTTCCATATGAGGTAAGTGTCGTGGTGTGTGATAGTCTCACCTGTGGTAAGTGACGTGTGTGGCACTCTCACATGTGTGAAATATCGTTGTGTGTGTAATCTCACCTGTGTGGTAAGTGACGTGGTGTGGCACTCTCTCCTGTGTGGTTAAGTGACGTGTTGTTTATACTCTCTCCTGTGGTAAGTGAAGTGGTGTGTGGCACTCTCTCATATTAGTGAAAGTGACGTGGTGTGTGGTACTTTCATTGTGTGGTAAAGTGACGTGGTGTGGCACACTCTCACCTGTGTGGAAAGTGACGTGGTGTGTACTCTCTCCTGTGTGGTAAGTGACGTGGTATGTGGTACTTTCTTTGTGTGGTAAGTGACGTGGTGTGTAGCACACTCTCTCCTGTGTGGTAATTACGTCGTGTGTGGTACTTTTCATTGTATGGTAGTGACGTGGTGTGTTGCACTCACTCTCACGTGTGTGGTAAGTGACGTGGTGTGTGCTTTCACCTGTGTGGTAGTGACATGATGTGTGGCTCTCTTCCTGTGTGGTAATGACGTGGTGTTTGGCACTCTCACCTGTGTAATAAGTGACGTGGTGTGTGATACTTTCCATATGTGGTAAGTGTCGTGGTGTTTCACTCTCTGCTGTGTGGTAAGTGACGTGGTGTGTGACACTCTCTCCTGTGTGGTAAGTGACGTGGTGTATGGCACTTTCACCTGTGTGTTAAATGACGTGATGTGTGGCTCTCTTCCTGTGTGTGGTAAGTGACGTGGTGTGTGGTACTTTCATTGTGTGGTAAGTTACGTTTTGTGTGGCACTCTCTCCAGTGTGGTAATAGGCAGTGGTCTTTGGCACTCTCACCTGTGTGGTAAGGATGACGTGGTGTGTGATACTTTCCATATGGTAAGTGTCGTGGTGTGTGATAGTCTCACCTGTGTGGTGAAGTGACGTGTTGTGTGGCACACTCTCACCTGTGTGGTAGAAATATCGTTGTGTGGCAATCTCACCTGTGTGAAGTGACGTGGTGTGTGTCACTCTCTCCTGTGTGTGAAAGTGACGTGTTGTGTATACTTCTCTCTCCTGTGTGGTAGTGAAGTGGTGTGTGGCACTCTCTCATGTGTGTGAAGTGACGTGGTGTGTGGTACTTTCATTGTGTGTAAGTGACGTGGTGTGTAGCACACTCTCACCTGTGGGAAGTGACGTGGTGTGTACACTCTCTCCTGTGGTATGTGACGTGGTATGTGGTATTTTCTTTGTGTGGTAAGTGACGTGGTGTGTGCTCCTCTCTCCTGTGTGTTAAGTACGTCGTGTGTGGCACACTCACCTGTGTGTTAAAAGTGACGTGGTGTGTGATTTTTTCCATATGTGATAGGTGTCGTGGTGTGTGGCACTCTCTCCTGTGTGGTAAAGTGACGTGGTGTGTGGCGCTCTCTCCTGCGTGGTAAGTGACGTCTTGTGTGACACTCTCCCTGTGTAGTAAGTGCCGTGGTGTGTGGCACTCTCACCTGTGTGGTAAGTGCGTGGTGTGTCTATCTCTGTGGTAAGTGAAGTTGGTGTGTGATAGTATCACCTGTGTGTGTTAGTGACGTGTTGTGTGGCACAATCTTACGTGAGTGGTAAGTAACGTGGTGTGTGGCACTCTCACCTGTGTGGTAAGCGACATGGTGTGTGACACTCTCTCCTGTGTGGTAAAAGTGACGTGGTGTGTAGCACTCTCTCTCCTGTGTTGTAAGTTACGTCGTGTGGTACTTTTCATTGTATGGTAAGTGACGTGGTGTGTTACACCTCACGTGTGTGGTAAAGTGACGTGGTGTATGGCACTTTCACCTGTGTGGTAAGTGACATGATGTGGCTCTCTTCCTGTGTGTGTGGGCGTGGTGTTGCTTTCTCACCTGTGTAATAAGTGACGTGGTGTGTGATACTTTCCATATGTGGTAAGTGTCGTGGTGTGTGTTCACTCTCTGCTGTGTGGTAAGTGACGTGGTGTGTGACCTCTCTCCTGTGTGGTAAGTGACGTGGTGTATGGCACTTTCACCTGTGTGTGGTGACGTGATGTGGCTCTCTTCCCTGTGTGGTAAGTGACGTGGTGTGTGGTACTTTCATTGTGTGTGAGTTACGTTTGTGTGGCACTCTCTCCAGTGTGGTATGGAGCGTGGTCTTTGGCACTCTCACCTGTGTGTTAAGTGACGTGGTGTGTGATACTTTCCATATGAGGAGTGTCGTGGTGTGTGATAGTCTCACCTGTGTGGTAGAGTATTGTGTGGCACACTCTCCCTGTGTGGTAAATATCGTTGTGTGTGCAATCTCACCTGTGTGGTAAGTGACGTGGTGTGTGTCCTCTCTCTGTGTGGTAAGTGACGTGTTGTGTATACTCTCTCCTGTGTGGTAAGTGAAGTGGTGTGGCACTCTCTCATGTGTGGTAAGTGACGTGGTGTGTGGTACACTTTCATTGTGTGGTAAGTGACGTGGTGTGTAGACCTCTCACCTGTGTGGGAAGTGACGTGGTGTGTACCTCTCTCCTGTGTGGTATGTGACGTGGTATGTGGTATTTTCTTTGTGTGGTAAGTGACGTGGTGTGTAGCACACTCTCTCTCCTGTGTGGTAAGTGACGTCGTGTGTGCTATACTCACCTGTGTGGTAAAGTGACGTGGTGTGTGATTTTTCCATATGTGATAGGTGTCGTGGTGTGTGGCACTCTCTCTCCTGTGTGGTAAGTGACGTGGTGTGGCGCTCTCTCCTGCGTGGTAGTGACGTCTTGTGTGACTCTCCTGTGTAGTGCCGTGGTGTGTGGCACTCTCACCTGTGTGGTAAGTGCCGTGGTGTGTGGCATCCTATCCTCTGTGGTAAGTGAAGTGGTGTGTGATAGTATCACCTGTGTGGTAAGTGACGTGTTGTGTGGCACAATCTTACGTGAGTGGTAAGTAACGTGGTGTGTGGCACTCTCTCACCTGTGTGTGCGACATGGTGTGTGCCTCTCTCCTGTGTGGTAAGTGACGTGGTGTGTGGCACTTTCACCTGTGTGTGAGAATCACGTGGTGTGTGATACTTTCCATATGTGGTAAGCGTCGTGGTGTGTGGCACTCTCTCATGTGTGGTAAGTGACGTGGTGTGTGGTACTTTCATTGTGTGGTAAGTGACGTGGTGTGGCACACTCACCTGAGTGGTAAGTGACATGGTGTGTACACTCTATCCTGTGTGGTAAGTGACGTGGTATGTGGTACTTTCATTGTGTGAAAGTGACGTGTGTGTAACACACTCTCACCTGAGTGGTAAGTGACGTCGTGTGTGGCACTCTCTCCTGTGTGGTAATGACGTGGTGTGTGGCACACTCCCTGTGTGTTAAGTATGTGGTGTGTGGTACTTTCATTGTGTGGTAAAGTGACGTTTTGTGTGGCACTCTCTCTGTGGTAATAGACGTGGTGTGTAGCACTCCTGTGTGTTAAAGTGACGTGGTGTGTGATACTTTCCATATGTGGGAAGTGTCGTGGTGTGTGGCACTCTCTCCTGTGTGGTAAGGACCTTGGTGTGTGGCAATCTCTCCTTCGTGGTAAGTGTCGTGTTGTGTGACACTCTCACCTGTGTGTAGTGCCGTGGTGTGTGGCACTCTCACCTGTGTGGTAAGTGCCGTGGTGTGTGCATCTCTCCTGTGTGTGTAAGTGACGTGGTGTGTGATAGTCTCACCTGTGCGGTATGTAACGTGTTGTGTGGCACTCTCACCTGAGTGTTAAGTGACGTGGTGTGTGGCACTCTCACCTGTGTGGTAAGTGACGTGGTGTGTGACACTCTCTCCTGTGTGTGTGACGTGGTGTGTGCACTTTCACCTGTGTTAAGTGACGTGGTGTGTGGCTCTTTCCCGTGTGATAAGTGACGTGGTGTGAGGTACTTTCATTGTGTGGTAAGTTACGTTTGTGTGCCACTCTCTCCAGTGTGGTAATAGACGTGGTGTTTGGCACTCTCACCTGTGTGTTAAGTGACGTGGTGTGTGATAGTCCCACCTGTGTGGTAAGTGACGTGTTGTGTGGCATACTCTCACCTGAGTGGTAAGTAACGTGGTGAGTGGCACTCTCACCTGTGTGGTAAGTGACGTGGTGTGTGGCACGTTCACCTGTGTGGTAAGTCACGTGGTGTGTGATACTTTCCGTATGTGGTAATGTCGTTGTGTGTGCCACTCTCTCATGTGTGGTAAGTGACGTGGTGTGTGGCACGTTCACCTGTGTGGTAAGTAATCGTGGTGTGTGATACTTTCCGTATGTGGTAAGTGTCGTTGTGTGTGGCACTCTCTCATGTGTGTGGTAAAGTGACGTGGTGTGTCGTACTTTCATTGTTGGTAAGTGACCTTAGTGTGTGGCACTCTCTTATGTGTAGTAGGTGACGTGGTGTGTGGTACTTTAATTGTGGTGGTGACGTGGTGTGTGGCACACCTCACCTGTGTGAGTGACATGGTGTGTACTCTATCTGTGTGGTAAGTGACGTGGTATGTGGTACTTTCATTGTGTGGTATGTGACGTGGTGTGTAGCACTCTCTCACCTGAGTGGTAAAGTGACATGGTGTGTGACACTCTCTCCTGTGTGGTAAGTGACGTGGTGTGTGGCTTTTCACCTGTGTAGTGACGTGGTGTGTGGCTCTCTCTTTCCTGGTAAGTGGCATGGTGTGGCACTCTCACCTGTGTGTGAGTGACGTAGTGTGTTACACTCTCACCTGTGTGCTAAGTGACGTGGTGTATAACACTCTTACCTGTGTGGTGAGTGACGTGGTGTGTGGCACTCACATGTGTGGTAAGTGACGTGGTGTGTGGTACTCCTTTCTGTGTGATAAGTGATGTGGTGTGTGGCACTCACCTGTGTGTGTGTGGTGTGTGGTACTCCTTTTTGTGTGGTAAGTGACGTGGTTTGTGGCACTCTCACCTGTGTGGAAAGTGACATGGTGTGTGGCAATCTCACCCGTGTGGTAGTGACGTGGTGTGTGACACTCTTACCTGTGTGGAAAGTCACATCGTGTGACACTCTTAACTGTGTGGTTTAAGTGACGTGGTGTGACACTCTCTCCTGTGGTAAGTGACGTGGTGTGTGCTTTTCACCTGTGTGATGGTAAGTGACGTGGCGTGTGGCACTCTCTCTCTGTGTGGTAAGTGACGTGGTGTGTGGTACTTTCATTGTGTGTGTAAGTGACGTGGTGTGTAGCACATTCTCCTGCGTGGTAAGTGACGTGGTGTGTGGCACTCTCTCATGTGTGTTAAGTGACGTGTCTGTGGTACTTTCATTATGTTGTAAGGTGGTATGGTGTGTAGCACACTCTCTCACCTTGTGTGGTAAATGACGTCGTGTGGCACTCTCTCCTGTGTGGTAGAGTGACGTGGTGTGTGATACTTTCATATGTGGTAATGACGTGGTGTGTACTCTCTCTCCTGTGTGGTAGGTGACGTGGTGTGTGGTACTTTCATTGTGTTGTAAGTGACGTAGTGTGTAGCACACTCTCACCTGTGAAATGACGTCGTGTGGCACTCTCTCCTGTGTGGTAAGTGACGTGGTGTGTACTCTCTCTCCTGTGTGGTAAGTGACGTGGTATGTGGAACTTTCATTGTGTTGTAAGTGACGTTGTGTGTAGCACACTCTCACCTGTGTGGTATGTGACGTCGTGTGTGGCACTCTCTCCTGTGTGGTAAGTGACGAGGTGTGTGGTACACTCACCTGTGAGGTAAGTGCCGTGGTGTGTGGTACTTTCATTGTGTTGTAAGTGACGTTTTGCGTGGCACTCTCTCCTGTGTGGTAAGTCATATGGTGTCTGACACTCTTAACTTTGTGTTTTAAGTGACGTGGTGTGTGACACTCTCTCCTGTGTGGTAAGTGACGTGGTGTGTGGCACTCTCTCCTGTGTGGTAAGTGATGTGGTGTGTGACACTGTCACCTGTGTGGTAAGTGACGTGGAATATATCACTCTTACCTGAGTGGTAAGTGAGGTGGTGTGTGACACTCTCACCAGTGTGGTAAGTGACGTGGTGTGTGACACTCTCTCCTGAGTGGTAAGTGACGAAGAGGGTGGAACACTCACCTGTGTGGTAAGTACCATGGTGTGTGGTACTTTCATTGTGTGGTAAGTGACGTGGTGTGTGACACTCTCTCCTGTGTGGTAAGTGACGTGGCGTGTAGTAATCTCTCATGTGTGGTAAGTGACGTGGTGTGTGGTACTTTCATTGTCTGGTTAGTGACGTGGTGTGTAGCACACTCTCACCTGTGTGGTAAAATGACGTCGTCTGTGGCATTCTCTCTTGTGTGGTAAGTGACGTGGTGTGTGGCGCACTCACCTGTGTGGTAAGTAACGTGGTGTGTGGTACTTTGCATATGTGGTAGGTGTCGTGGTGTGTGGCACTCTCTCCTGTATGGTAAGTGACGTGGTGTGTGGCGCTCTCTCCTGCGTGGTAAGTGACGTGGTGTGTGACACTCTCACCTGTGTGGTAAGTGCCGTGGTGTATGGCACTCTCACCTGTGTGGTAAGTGCCGTGGTGTGTGGCACCCTCTCCTGTGTGGTAAGTGACGTGGTGTGTGTTAGTCTCACCTGTGTGGTAAGTGACGTGTTGTGTGGCACACTCTCACGTGAGTGGTAAGTAACGTGGTGTGTGGCACACTCTCACGTGAGTGGTAAGTAACGTGGTGTGTGACACTCTCTCCTGTGTGGTAAGTGACGTGGTGTGTGGCACTTTCACCTGTGAGGTAAGTGACGTGGTGTGTGGTACTTTCAATGTGTGGTAAGTGACGTGGAGTGTGGCACTCTCTTATTTGTAGAAAGTGACGTGGTGAGTGGTACTTTAATTGTGTGGTAAGTGACGTGGTGTGTAGCACACTCTCACCTGTGTGGTAAGTGACATGGTGTGTACACTCTCTCCTGTGTGGTAAGTGACGTGGTATGTCTGACGTGTGTCACGGATACCCACAAAATGTTCTATACTACTGAGGGTATACACAAACACTTGTTGTCTTAAAAGTAGGTTCTATTCTCGTACGGGAGATATATATACAGTAGGAGGGGACCCAGAAGCTCGCGTCCACCACAAGGACTCTGTCCTCACTCTCTCTATGTATTACTGCGCGCTGGGATGTACAGATGCCAGCATTCACAAGCTGAATACATAAAGTATAAATATGATAATTTATATACATAATATGGTGCACAATAAATGGAATATTACATAGAATTAATACATGTTCTGTAATACTTTACTATACATAATTAATGGAGTAATATAAGAGTAATGTAATAATACACAGCTGAAGGTACTACTTTGTGTCAATATCATACACCTCCCTCCCCCCTATATGCTATTAGTTTCATCTTGAGCGGACCTTTTGTTTCTGAGTAACTCGGACCTGCGGAGTACTGGGGCAGAAACACAAGGTGGGGATGGATTTACTTTAGAGACATCAACATTAGGGGACTCAACTGGGGAAGGGTCAACACTAGGCAGCTCCACAGGTCGGAGGAAACGACGGTTCCTCCACCATACTCTACCACTAGGAAGACGCACTTGGTAGTCCCTGGACCGGCCAATACCCATGACAACCCCAACCTTGTCCCAGCGGTGAGATACCTGATCTTGAATCCTGACCTGCTGGCCGATACTCAACCTGGGAAGGGGGCGGGCATGACAGTCATACCGAGCAGCGACATTTGCGGCTCGTTCTGCTGCATGCCGGTCACATTCCTCAGTCTTGGCCTGCCACTCTTGAGAAAAAGACTTCGGGTGGGCAGGAACACAAGTCCTGAGATGATGTCCGTATAGAACCTGGGCTGGGGAGCGTCCGGTGAAGTTCAGGGTGTTGCGTAACTCCAACAAACCTCGATCGAAGTCCTCGCAGTCGATATTTCCTGAGGGTGACACCTTAAGGATCAGGTGTTTCACAGTCTTGACTGCGGCTTCAGCGTGTCCATTCGCCTGGGGGTAGTGGGGCGACGTCACGACATGACGGACTCCCCAACGGTCCATGAAGTCCCGGAACTCGTGGCTGGTGAACTGGGGTCCTCCATCAGTCCTGAGGCGGAGGGGAACACCAACTTCTCTGAAGTAATGCCTGAAGTTCCGGATGGTAGCAGTAGCCGTTGTATCACTACCACAGGGGACGACAACAGGCCATCCAGACAGTCGGTCGGCAATGACGAGGAAGGACTTCCCTGCAACTGCAAAGAAATCGGCCGACACAGACTCGAAGGGTCTTCAAGGGTTGTCGTCGCACATTAAAGGTTCCTGTTGCTGGCTGGGTTGCCGAGTCTGGCACGGCTCACAGGCACGGACGGTAATTGCAATGTCCGCGTCGATTCCGGGCCAAAATACAGTCTGCTTCGCCCGTCGCTTGGTGGCCTCCACTCCTCGATGGCTGTCGTGAAGGCGGGTCAAGGTACGGCGGCGTAGGGTAGCAGGAATAACTACTCGTGAACCATACAAGACGAGGTCTCCATCACAATAGAGGTCCTCGCGTATTTTCCAGTACGGGAGTAGCGATTCATGAAGGTCGTATCGGTTAGATGGAAATCCCTGGGACACACAGTCGACGAGCCGGATGTAGGAAGGGTCGGCCCGGGCTGCGGTGCGGAGATCTTCAAGGGTCTTGTCTGCATCCGGTGCTGTAGACTCTTCTGATGTGAAGACGGCCTTCAATGAAACTACTGACTTAAGGGATGCAGCAGCTGTAGAACACAACATCTCGTCCTCTGGGGTGGGGCGACTGACAGGGGCGCGGGACAGGGCATCCGGGATGCACAACAGCTTACCCGCACGCCACACAGCCGTGAAGAGATAAGGCGAGAGCTTCTCTTTCAGACGTTGAAGGCGAGGGTTCTTTACTGCATCCAAAGAGTAGTGATTGATTATAGGTATAAGAGGGCGATGATCCGTGAAGAGGGTGAAGTGCTGAAGTCCTATCAGGTATAAGCGGCACTTCGCCATCGCCCAGACAACAGCCAACATCTCCAGCTCAATCGTGGCATATCGGGTCTCAGCGTCGGTCAGGAACCGGGATCCACACTGAATTAAGCGGAGTTGTCCACCGCCATGGTCCTGCAGAAGGGCGTAACCAACGCCGTAGAGTCTGGAGGCGTCAGTCTGGAGGACGGTGGGTAGGGCTGGGTCGTAACAGGCGAAGACAGGTGGACTTACGAGGGCCTGCTTGACTCGCTGGAAGGCCTCTTGATGATCTGGTGTCCACAGGAATGTCCTCCTGGGGCTCAGCAGGGGGCGTAACGGCTGGGCTGCGGCAGAGATGTCAGGTGTAAATTCAGCCAGCTGATTGACCAGACCCAAAAAAGAACGGAGGTCTGTCAGGTTGGCAGGGGTTGGAAAATCCCTGATTCCACTTGCTTTCTCCGGGTCAGCTGCGATGCCTGATGCTGAGAGAGTGTACCCACAGAAGTTCACTGATGGTGCGGCGACTACAAACTTGTCAGCGTTGAGGGTAATCCCGTACTTTCGACATCTGGTGAGAACTTCGTATATCCTGGAGAGGTGGGCACAGTAGTCTTCGTCGTGGAGTAAGATATCATCAACCACCTTGACACAATTCGTGACTCCTTGAAGGGCCGCGTCACCACGTTGACAGAATGCATCGCCCGTAGCAGCAAATCTCATGGGGCCTCTGCAATACTGGTATCTTCCATATGGTGTGATGAATGTAGTCAAATGTTGGTCTTCTTCGGCCAACTCGATCTGCCAATAACCACATAAGGCGTCCATAGTTGTAAAAAACTTCGCCTTCGGGTCTACACTTCGAACAGCTGCGAAGGGTGTGGGTGAAGGGTGGGCTGGACGGGAAATTTGCTCGTTAAGTTTTGACAGATCGGTGGTGATCCGTACTCCACCACGAGGTTTGGCGACGGGGACGAAAGGGTGGCACCAAGGTGAAGGTTCGTCTCCGGCCGGTTTGATGATTCCCTGAGCAACCATGGAGTCAAGCTCTTGTCTAACTAGCTCCTTGTAGGCGTGAGGAATCAAACGAGGGGTGTGGATGGCAAAAGGTGTAGCACCATCCTTAAGATGAATCTTCATAGGTGGACCCACCATCGGCTTGAGTGGTGTGGATCCTAAAGATTTCTTATTAACCAACACGTCAGCAAACTCCTTGAGAAGGTAAGCTCTTGCGTCAGAAGGGGACGTGTTAGTAGAGATAGGGAATTCCTTCAACCTGTTGACATGGGTGATCTTTAAAATAGGTTTAGGGAATTCCTTGGAAATAATGGCCAATTCTTGACAATGGCCATATGATAAGAGCGGAGTCGGGATACCATTATGAACATCAATCCGGGCTGAGCAAGACTGCTTACCAAAGGTAAGAGTAGCCCAGAAAGATCCCAAAGCTGGAGCCATCTTGGAACCATCAGCTGTCAGTTTCGCTGTCTGAGGAGGGGGCTGTAGGTTGCTCCTGTGTATTCCCAAACTTGCTAAGTGTTGTGGACCAATTACTGAGACATCAGCACCGGTGTCAGGTAACATCTGAAGACTGGATGACGAGTTACCGTAAGAAATGACGACATTGATGTGCTGGGGCGTCGTGTCTGTGGAACTATGTACACAACGGCAGGAACGACTGGACACAGCGTCTTGATGCTTGCCAGGAGGGGGCGCGCCAGCACTACCTGCGGATGACTTCTTGGATCCTAGGTGGCGTCGTTTCTGTGTCTTCTTACGACAACATTTGTCATAATGGCCCACACGACCACAAAGTCTGCACTGAACTTTGCTAGCAGGGCACTTGACTGTGTAAGCCCAGTGACCCTGGCGGTCGCAACTTCTGCACACGCTTTGAGCAGCTGGGCACTGGGAGGCATTATGCTGTCTCGCACAGCTGTTACACAAAGCTGCTGCTGAAGGTGTAGCTGGAGGGTGAGGGGTGGGGTTACCTTGCTGCTTCTTACCCTTTCTGTAGGAAGACACTGCCCTCACCTGGTCAGGTTGTGAGCGTAAAGCTGAAGTCGCACACCTGGCGGCCTCGTACGCTCGACATTTTGTAACAACATCTTGAAGGGAGGAAGTGGGGTCGAGGGAAATGAGACGCTGAACTAGCTCTTCATCTCGGACACCCGTTAAAATAATTGTCTTAAGTTGTGTCTCTTCACAGACTTGAGAATGTCCGGGACAAACATCAACTTCCTCTGAACACCTTTTGAGCCTTACAAAAAATGCGTCAAAAGATTCTCCATCAAGCTGCTTACATTGGAGGAGTTCTCTTCTTCTGAGTGCTTCGTTGCGCTGTCCTTTGACATGTTCCTGCAACCTGTCGAGCACGGCCTCTACCGTCAGAGTTGTCGTAGGAGGCACTTGAAGTGTGTGCTCGAGAGTACGTTGTGTTTCTAAGGACAAGCACATACGAAGCTGTATCATTTGTTTCGGCTGTGATAAACTTGACAAGTCAACCATTGTTGCGTAATCTTGCCAACGTCGACGCCATTCCCGAAACATCTGATAAGAAGCGTCAAACATCAGAGAGGGAGGCGTCTGTACTGCAGCCTTTTGAGGTGTTGTTGATCCGACTCTGGGAAATGAGGTACCAGTGCCTCTAGTCGCATCAACGTCGGTAGTAGCAGACGAATCTTGTACGGTAGATCGTTGTGGGGGGGCTAACAGAGAAATCAAGACTTCAAATCTGGCTTGATCTTCCCTTCTTCTCAGGTCATCCTCACTTCTACGTATGTCTTCGAGTTCTCTGCGTCGTTCTTCCTCTTTGTGGCGTCGTCTTTCAGACTTTCTGTACCGAATTTCTTCCTCTTCTCTCCTTGCAATATCGTCCTGGCGTCGAGAAGTTTCCATCCACTTTATCAGTTGACGGAGATCTGTGGACGCATGCATCGCAGGAGAGCTGGCTCGTGACGAGCTAGGAGATTTTGTGGGTGACTCGGCATTGTCACTGTGGGAAGCATGGGGCGTGAGCGTGGGTGGGGAGAGGTCTCCCACACTAAAACTCGTAACCCCATCGTCCAGGGTGTCGTTTTGATCCCTGTGAGACATGCCGACTGCTTCTGTACCCTATCTGTGCAAAAGACTGGGTCAGCCCCTCGTAATCTATGCACAGAATTACAGAAGTGTACAGTAAGTCACAAGAAAATAGAAGGTGAATGCGTGTGTGTGTGTGCCTGGAGGGAGGGGAGAGACTTGGCGCGCTGTCAGACGTAGGAGCGGATGGGCAGCGTCGAGTGCTGGTTCCTCAGTCACCCTCAGACCAGAGACGAGGGAGTACGTACTGTCGGGCCGCTCCCTTAGTCGTCTGACCGCAACTTGCACAGACAATTATGATTAAAATACACAACACAGCACTTCACAAAACACTTCACTTCACAGCACAGCACTGTACACAGCATAGCACGTCACAACACTGTAAGTCTAGAGGTTGTAGTGGTCTTGCTGTCGTGAAGCTGAAGACACTGAAGACGAGACGCCATTAACAGTCTGGGCGGGAAGGCTTGGTCCACTCTACCTCACTGAGAAATAATCACTGCGCCATCTGACGTGTGTCACGGATACCCACAAAATGTTCTATACTACTGAGGGTATACACAAACACTTGTTGTCTTAAAAGTAGGTTCTATTCTCGTACGGGAAATATATATACAGTAGGAGGGGACCCAGAAGCTCGCGTCCACCACAAGGACTCTGTCCTCACTCTCTCTATGTATTACTGCGCGCTGGGATGTACAGATGCCAGCATTCACAAGCTGAATACATAAAGTATAAATATGATAATTTATATACATAAGATGGTGCACAATAAATGGAATATTACATAGAATTAATACATGTTCTGTAATACTTTACTATACATAATTAATGGAGTAATATAAGAGTAATATAATAATACACAGCTGAAGGTACTACTTTGTGGGAATGAATACATGTTCTGTAATACTTACTATACATAATTAATAAGAGTAATATAAGGGTACACAGCTGAAGGTACTACTTCATGTCCATATCATACAATCACCAACAAATACAGGTGAATTTTTACTCAGCAGGGATAACAAGGTGAGAATGGGCATGTTGTTTTATTTTTTCTGCCTAGGCTATAAATTATTATTATTATTATTATTATTATTATTATTATTATTATTATTATTATTATTATTATTATTATTATTATTATTATTATTATTATTATTATTATTATTATTATTATTATTATTATTATTGTTATTAATATTATTATTATTATTATTATTATTATTATTATTATTATTATTATCATTATTAATATTATTATTATTATTATTAATATTATCATTATCATTATTTTCAAGAACAACCAATAATTAAAAATGGATCTATAATTGTGTCGAGATAATCTTCAAAACGATATTAAATCTCTCTCTCTCTCTCTCTCTCTCTCTCTCTCTCTCTCTCTTGTGCATTCAAAGTTTCCATCAAAACTTTTGAAATTTAGGATGAAAAAAAAAAGAGACAGGAAAGTCAAGCCTCCAATTTTTTTTTCAGCCGAGCTAAAGTGATGACGTGAGCCTCAGGCAACTGGGAACTACACCAATCAACTAGTCGTTCAAGTTCGAAAAGACTGACTAAAAGAGAGATGAAGAGATAGCAGATAAGAGATAAGAGACCTCCCCAATATAAACCAGTAGTCAGGTAGAATTGGAGAAAAAACAATAAGTAGTAGAAAGTAGATTGTAGATAGTAGAATAAGGGATATACTGCTTGAAGTAGAGTGGTGAGATTGTAAAACTGAGAATGAATACATAATGGCAAGCTGTGTAGTGACTCTCAAGTTATATGACTGATTAGATAAGATTTGGTTAGTTAGATCAGATTATGCAGGTTAGGCTAGATTAAGTTAGGTTGGGTTATATTGATTTCGGTTAGGTTAAGGTGGATTAGGTAAGGGTAGCTTAGGTTAGGTTAAGGTAGGTTAGGTTAGATTAGATTTATTTAGGTTAGATTAGGTTAGGTTAGATTAGCGTGTAGTTGGTATTAAAGGAGGAGATGTGGCTGAGTTTTGTGGTTCGTTTCATCTGTGAGTCTATTGAAAAACACACCTTAAACGGGAGACTATTTACCAGGTGTCTTGATGCCTCTTGGAAAACAAAATATCTCTTGAACATACTAGGAATCGAAGACTTTTGAACTACATGTGTCATGCAGCCTCTCAGACGTGCTTATGTCTTTGCAGCCACTCAGACCTGCAGGGGTCTTTGCAGCCCCTCAGACCTGCATATGTATTTATAGCCCCTCAGACCTCCATGTGTCTCTGCAGCCCCTCAGACCTCCATGTGTCTTTGCAGCCCCTCTGACTCATGTGTCTTTGCAGCCTCAGACCTGCAGGTGACTTTGCAGCCCCTCAGACCTGCATATGTCTTTGCAGCCACTCAGACCTGCAGGGGTCTTTGCAGACCCTCAGACCTCCATGTGTCTCTGCAGCCCCTCAGACCTCCATGTGTCTTTGCAGCCCCTCAGACCTCCATGTGTCTCTGCAGCCCCTCAGACCTCCATGTGTCTTTGCAGCCCTCTGACCTACATGTGTCATGCAGCCTCTCAGACGTGCTTATGTCTTTGCAGCCACTCAGACCTGCAGGGGTCTTTGCAGCCCCTCAGACCTGCATATGTATTTATAGCCCCTCAGACCTCCATGTGTCTCTGCAGCCCCTCAGATCTCCATGTGTCTTTGCAGCCACTCAGACCTGCAGGTGTTTTTGCAGCCCCTCAGACCTGCATATGTCTTTATAGCCCCTCAGACCTCCATGTGTCTTTGCAGCCTCTCAGACCTCCATGTGTTTTTGCAGCCCCTCTGACCTACATGTGTCTTTGCAGCTCCTCAGACCTGCATGTGTCTTTGCAGTCCCTCAGACCTGCAGGTGTCTTGCAGCCTCCAGCCAGCCAGTCAGCCAGCCAGACACTGCAGCTGGCACTGAAAGCATTACCGAGTTTGGGGATAATGGATACAACAGAGAGCGTCGTCGGCAGAATATCAGACGGGAGGAGGTGACGGGTGGTGATCTTGACAGCGGCGGAGGAAGATCTTGGTCGTGAAGGAGGAGTAATGCAGGAGGTGACGGTTGGTGATCTTGACAGTGGTGGAGGAAGATTTTGGTAATAAAGGGGGAGTAATGCAGGAGGTGACGGTTGGTGATCTTGACAGCGTTGGAGGAAGATCTTGGTCGTGAAAGGGGAGTAACGCAGGAGGTGACGGGTGGTGATCTTGACAGTAACAGGAGGGGTGACGGGAAGGAACTAAACCAGTAACCTCAAGTAACCTCACTTTACCTTAATTTATCTTTATTTTACTTCAGGCTACCTTAGTTTACCCCAATTTGCCTCAGTCTCTCTTAATTTACCTCCCGTTTGCTTTAGTTTACCATCAGTTTGCCTCAGTTTACTTCCTTTCCGTTTAGTTTACCCCTCAGGCTGTCACAGTTTACCTCGTTTTACCCCAATTTACCTCTGTTAATTAAGTTTACCTAAGGTTACCTCAGAGCATACAAGGAACCCACAACACCACAAATTTTACCCGACCTGACCGGGTGTGTGTGTGTGGGTGGATGGGTCAGGCTTACCCATCCACACACACACACACACACACACACACACACACACACACACACACACGCGCGCGCGTGCGCGCGCGCACACACAGGACCACACTAACATCCAACCCACAGGGAGACATTTCACACGACACACTACCTACCTGTGACCCTCATCTACATAATCAGTACCAATGAACGACCTGGGAATGCGTGTGGAGGACAAAACAACTTGTAGTTTAACCTGATTCTTCCTCTCTGGTCATAAAACATTCCCATAGCGATATAACCTGGCGAAATGAGACAGTAATTTGGGTTAATTCTATACGATGTGTGGTCATCTGTAGGGATTATAGACCCGCACCTCCGTCAGGGATTAGGCGAAGATACCTACCACTCCCTTGCTGCCTCCTCCTCCACTAACTAACGGAGGGCAAGGTATGTACAGTACAAGGTCATCGGAAAAAAAAATACCCAGATTTTATTTTATATCCGTCGATAATCTGGGTATTCTTTTTCGATGATTCTGGATATAACTTCACCATCATTAGATAATGAAGGAGGAGGAGGTGGGTGGGTTATTACGTGATGTGTAAAAGGTAATTAGTGATTCATTATTATCTGTTATGACAAAAGTAATTGAGGGCGGGAGATTCCATGATGTGAAGGGTAATTGAAGGCGGAAGATTATACTACCTAACACGAAAGGTAATTGATGAAGTGACGTTACCTGATGTAAAAGGTAATTAATTGAGTGAAATTACCTTACACGAAAGTTAATTGATGTAATTGACCCATATGTATGACCTTGCCCTTTTGTTTCTTCAAAATTAAATGGTCAGAGTTTTTAATTTTGATGTGTGTGTGTGTGTGTGTGTGTGTGTGTGTGTATGAGGAATACTTGCATTGATTCTGCAAAACAAACAAAAATTCGTTGAAAAGTGAAGGACAATGATCCTATATCAGAATTTTTTAAATTCTGAAAAAATCTGTTTGACTATCCCCCATTTCATTTTCATCTCGCTAAGATTATTTTTTTATGGGGCTATTTTCTGACTCCAATAGATTCTTGTCTAGTTGTTTCCTGTTGCCTGGGTGTTCAGTTGACACAGATGAAGCAAGTTGTCCGTACATCTGTAATTTTTCTTTTATCTTTTACAGTTTATTCGGAAAATAAATATATGAAATAATGACAAGAATCATTAACAAAGGTAAAACATAGAATTTACTCCCTCACTCGGATTATAAAAACACGTTCAGTCAGGTCAGTAAAAAAATGAAGCTTGAATCACCCGAAAATTTACATAGAGGTTTTTTATTTATTTTAATGTAAGATAGAGAAACTAATTTCTCTTTTAAAGAGCGATATCAATAAATGTGAAACTTCAATGAGGTAGCCATTAGGGGAAAGAATTACGTGATCAAATGAAGAGGGACGATAATAAACAGCGAAAGAGAGAGTGAGAGAAAGAGAGGGGAGATTAGAAGGGGAGAAGAGAGGGAAGTGAGGGAGAATTAGAGAGGAAGAAGGAAGGGGAGGAGGAGGAGGAGAATGAGGAACGGTGTGTGGAAGGGAGAGAGTGAAAGGGGAGAGAAAGAATAACTGTGTAAGGGGAAGAAGGGATGAAAGGAAGGAGAGGCAGAGAGATAGTGAGATAGAGGGAGAGAAGATAAAGGAGGAACGATAGGAATGAAAATGGCAAATATGGAGGGAAAAGAAGAGAGAGAGTGAAAGAGAGAGAGAGAGAGAGAGAAGAGAAACGTGAAACAACATACATACATACAAACATACATACATACATACAATACATACATACAAACATACATACATACATACATACATACAAACATACAGGTAAGGAAAGGAGTGAATGTAATCTGCACCAATCGTAATCTTGGATCCAAGGAACAGGTTCATTAGCTCGTAGCAGTACCCGGGGTCACCCATGAAGTTTTCAAGATTGAAACGCTACTACAGCTACCATGCATTGATTGTCTCTCTTGATAGTCATCCAAGGATATGATTGGTGGAGCATAAGCTCCCCCCCCCCCCTTCGGGCGTATCTGCGAGTATTACAGTAGTATCTGTTCCACAGACTACCTGTATTACCAAGTTATTTAAATCGTCATTTTAAGGAATATTAATCCCTCTAAGAATATTGACCATTCCAGACGTCACCAGGAATACCGCACTATTAATACTGATCATTCCAAGAATAGTGATCGCCTGGAACACCCGAGCGAGGCAGGTGTAAGTTCGCCTTACCTGGTCCCTCATGTTTCTTTCAACACCTGTAAAGCAGAACTGTTGGCTGCCTCCACCTCTGTACACCTGTTGTCCTCGTTCACCTCAGTACACCTGTTGTCCTCGTTCACCCCTTACACCTGTTGTCCTCCACCTTTGTACGTCTGTTGTCTACCTCTGTACACTCGTTGCCCTCCACCGTGGTACATATGTTGTTGTCCACCTCTGTACACCTGTTGTCCTCGTTCACCTCTGTACACCTGTTGTCCTCCACCTTTGTACGTCTGTTGTCTACCTCTGTACACTCGTTGCCCTCCACCGTGGTACATATGTTGTTATCCACCTCTGTACATCTGTTGTCCATCTCTGTACACCTGTTGTTCTCCATCTCAGTACATGTTGTCCACCTCTGTACACCTGTTGCTCTCCACCTCTGTACATCTGTTATCCACCTCTGTAGACCTGTTGCTCTCCGCCTCTGTACATCTGTTATCCACCTCTATACACCTGTTGTTCTCCACCTCTGTACATCTGTTGTCCACCTCTGTACACCTGTTGTCCACCTCTGTACATCTGTTGTTCTCCACCTCTGTGCATCTGTTGTCCACCTCTGTACATCTGTTGTCCACCTATGTACCCCTGTTGTTCTCCACCTCTGTGCATATGTTCTCCACCTCTGTACCTATGTTGTCCACCTCTGTACATCTGCTGTCCACCTCTGTATATCTGTTGTCCACCTCTGTACACCTGTTGTTCTCCACCTCTGTACATCTGTTATCCACCTCTGTACATCTGTTGTCCACCTCTGTACATCTGTTGTCCACCTCTGTACACCTGTTGTTCTCCACCTCATTGCATCTGTTGTCCACTTCTGTCCACCCATTGTTCTCCCACCTCTGTGCATCTTTTGTCCACCTTTGTACATCTGTTGTCCACCTCTTTACATCTGTTGTCCACCTCTGTACACCTGTTGTTCTCCACCTCTGTACATCTGTTATCCACCTCTGTACACCTGTTGTTTTCCACCTCTGTGCATCTGTTGTCCACCTCAGTAGATCTGTTGTCCACCTCTGTACATCTGTTGTCCACCTCTGTACATCTCTTTTCCACCTCTGTACATCTGTTGTCCACCTATGTACACCTGTTGTTCTCCACCTCTGTGCATCTGTTGTCCACCTCTGTACATCTGTTGCCCACATCCGTACAGCTGTTGTTCTCTACGTCTGTGCATCTGTTGTCCACCTCTGTACATCTGCTGTCCACCTCTGTACATCTGTTGTCAACCTTTGTACATCTGTTGTCCACCTCTGTACACCTGTTGTTCTCCACCTCTGTGCATCTGTTGTCCACCTCTGTACATCTGTTGTCCACCTCTGTACATCTGTTGTCAACCTCTGTACATCTGTTATCCACCTCTGTACATCTGTTGTCCACCTCTGTACATCTGTTGTCCACGTCTGTACACCTGTTGTTCTCCACCTCATTACATCTGTTGTCCACTTCTGTACACCCATTGTTCTCCACCTCTGTGCATCTTTTGTCCACCTCTGTACATCTGTTGTCCACCTCTTTACATCAGTTGTCCACCTCTGTACACCTGTTGTTCTCCACCTCTGTACATCTGTTGTCCACCTCTGCACACCTGTTGTTTTCCACCTCTGTGCATCTGTTGTCCACCTCAGTAGATCTGTTGTCCACCTCTGTACATCTGTTGTCCACCTCTGTACATCTGTACCTCTGTACACCTGTCTCCACCCCAGCATCTAGAAAGTCCACCTTCTGTACATCTGCTGTCCACCTCTGTACATCTGTTGTGCACCTCTGTACATCTGTTGTCCAGCCCCTGTACACCTGTTGTTCTCCCTCTCAGTACATCTGTTGTCCACCTCTGTACACCTGCTGTTTTCCACCTCTGTGCATCTGTTGTCCACCTCTGTACACCTGTAGTTCTCCATCTCTGTGCATGTGTTGTCCACCTCTGTACATCTGTTTTCCTCTGTACACATCTGCTTTCGTCCACCTCTGTACATCTGTTGTCCACACCCTGTACATCTAAGTCCACCTCTGTACATCTGTTGTCCACCTCTGTACATCTGTTGTCCACCTCTTGCACATCTGTTGTTCTCCACCTCTGTACATCTGTTGTCCACCTCTGTACATCTGTTTTCCTCCTCTGTACACCTGTTGTTCTCCACCTCTGTGCTTCTGTTGTCCACCTCTGTACACCTGTTGTCCACCTCTGTACATCTGTTGTCCATCTCTGTACATCTGTTGTCCATCTCTGTACATCTGTTTTCCCCTCTGTACATCTGTTGTTCACACACCTCTGTACACCTGTTGTTCTCCTCTGTTCATCTGTTGTCCACCTCTGTACATTTGTAGTCCACTTCTGTACATCTGTTGTCCACCTCTGTATTGTTCTCCACCTCTGTTCATCTTTGTCCACCTGTACATCTGGTCCTCTGTCATCTCTTGTTCACCTCTGTGCATCTGTTGTCCTCCTCTGTACCCTATTGTTTCTCCACCTCTTTTCATCTTTTGTCACCTCTGTACATCTGCCCTCTTGTACGTCTGTTGTCCACCTCTGTACATCTGTTGTCCCACCTCTGTACACCTGTAGTTCTCCACCTCAGTAGATCTGTTGTCCACCTCTGTACATCTGTTGTCCACCTCTGTACATCTACATCTGTTGTCCACCTCTGTACATCTGTTGTCCACCCTCTGTAGTTGTTCTCCACCTCTGTTCATCTGTTGTCCACTCTGTACATCTGTTGTCACCTCTGTACCTGTTCTCACCTCTATTCATACACCTGTAGTTCTCCACCTCTGTTCATTGTTGTCACCTCTGTTGTCCATTTTTCCTCCTCTGTACACCTGTTGTTCTCCACCTCTGTTCATCTGTTGTCCACCTCTGTACATCTGTTCACCTCTGTCATCTGTTGTCCCTCTGTACATCTGTGATTACCTCTGTGTTGTTCTCTACCTCCTCTGTTGTCCACCTCTGTTCTGTCACCTCCACCTCTACACCTGTGTCCATCTGTTGTTCTCCACCTCTGTTCATCTGTTGTCACCTCTGTCATCTGTCATCTGTTGTCCACCTCTGTACCACTGTTTGTCCCACCTCTGTACACCTGTAGTTCTCCACCTCTGTTCATCTGTTGTCCACCTCTCACACTGTTATTCTCCACCTCTGTTCATGTGTTGTCCACCTCTGTACATCTGTTGTCCACCTCTGTACATCTGTTGTCCACCTCTGTACATCTGATGTCCACCTCTCTACATCTGTTGTCACCTCTGTACATCTGTTGTCCACCTGTCACCTCTGTGCATCTGTTGTCCACCTCTGTACATCTATTTGTACATCTGTTGTCCACCTCTGTACATCTGTTGTCCAGTTCTGTACATCTGTTGTCCATCTCTGTACATCTGTTGTCCATCTCTGTACATCTGTTGTCCAGTTCTGTACATCTGTTGTCCACGTCTGTACATCTGTTGTCCACCTCTGTACATCTGTTGTCCACGTCTGTACATCTGTTGTCCACCTCTGTACAATTGTTGTCCACCTCTGTACATCTGTTGTCCACCTCTGTACATCTGTTGTCCACCTCTGTACACCCATTTGCAAGAATATACATTACTCATTAAATCCGTTGGTCTCTCTCTCTCTCTCTCTCACAGTAATACAGCTCCACGGGTCGCTTATTCCACCGTACTGTAACAACATATATCTAGTTTGCCTCACGGTGGATTGCTACGACATGCTAAATTAATTTCAAAACTTTTATTAAATTCATTTGAACGACTCCAGAGAAACTCATCTATGGAAGACGTTCTTGTCGTCCCTTTCGTTATTGTCTTTGTTATTATTATTGTCAGTACTGGTATTGTTATTATTGTTTTTAGTACTGTATTGTCATTATCGTTATTGTTGTCATTATTGTTTTTGTTATTATTATTGTCATTATTGTTTTTGTTATTATTGTTGTCATTGTTTTTATTGTTATTTTGTCATTGTTGTTATTGATATTTTTGTTGTCATTATCATCGTTGTTATTATTGTTATCATTGTTAATATCGTTATCATTGTTGTTATTGTTGTCATTGTTGTTATTGTCAGTTTTGTCATTGTCAGAGTTAACGAGAATGAAACAAGGAACGTAACATTATTGCGTTTTTGCTACTATTGAAGAAAAAATAATACACATTGACAATTCTTCCTGCCATTAAGTATTTGGCGATTTTTCTACGAACTGAAAGAGCTTTCCACCTTAAGCTTCAGATGTTGTGGGGGGGGGGGTGACGAAACAGTCCAGAGCTTTCTTCTGCTTTACAATAGTCCATGTTGCTCTACATTGCACCTACAGTCTAATGAAGACAATGGTCTATTGTCTTAGTTACAACGAAGCAACAATACAAGACTGTAAGCAAGACACCATATACATAAATTCTCACTCATGTAGTTTTCATCTTCGCGGCTGTAAAAAGGTTATGAGGGGGGGTATGTTTATGGTGTTGCTCGTCCGTCCGTCCAACCGTCCAACCGTCTCGTCCGTCCGTCTGTCTGTGTCCGCACGATACACGGCGGGTAAACCAAATGGCTAATAATCTTAAGATACATCCGTCTGTTTCTCATAGTGTCCACACATACATCCGTGTGTTTCTCAGTGTCCACACATACATCCGTGTGTTTCTCAGTGTCCACACATACATCCGTGTGTTTCTCAGTGTCCACACATACATCCGTCTGTTTCTCATAGTGTCCACACATACATCCGTCTGTTTCTCATAGTGTCCACACATACATCCGTCTGTTTCTCATAGTATCAACACAATAACTTAAATTATGTTGGACTGATTTGACTCAATCTTTATAAATAGGTCCCATGCACAGTTAATAAACCCTATTGATTTTGGTCTTGCTATCCTACAATCTGTTTGTCTTTGGTGTCCACGCGTTAACTTAATTTCTATTGGGCGAATTGAAACCAAACTTGATACATTTTTTGTTTATACATAGTTGATGAAGCCTATTGATTATGGACTTGGTCTGAGTTGATCTGGGGAAGAGAGGGAAGAGGTGTGTTACTCCACTGTTAGTGTGGTTAGGTTAGGTTAGGTTAGGTTAGGCTTGGAACAAGAGGTAAGATTAGATTAGGTTCAATTAGATTAGGTTTGGTCGGGTTAGATTAGAGTCAGTTGAGTGAGGTTAGGTTAGGATGGAGAGTTAAGAGGTTAAGGTAAATATACTGTTGCTTTTCATTTCACTGCTAATTTATCTATCTAATCTTTACCAATGTAATGGCTGTATAATGTATGCCTAGATTCCCGTTGTATTCCTTATTCCCATTCCAGCTCCCTATAATTTACTCTCTCTCTCTCTCTCTCTCTCTCTCTCTCTCTCTCTCCAATTTGGCACGGCTAAACCAATCCTTGCTAATCACCAACCACTCCATAGCACAATCATGACTAATCACGAATCACTTTCATCATACTATCTCGTCCAATTACCGACTAATTGATGTGTGTTGGTAAGCATTTTCTTGACCCTGGGAACTAAACACCCGGTAGCAGGTTTCCAATTTGTCTCGATAATTGGGGGTAAGAGGGGAAAGGGGGAGAAGTAAAGGGGGAATAGAGGGAAACGGGAGGGAGGAGAGGGGAGAGGGAAGAGGGAAAGGACAAAGGAGGAGAATAGGGAAGGGGGAGAGGAAAAGGGGAGGAAAGGAGGAGGAGGGGGAGGATAGGAAGGGGAGGAGAAAGAAGGGAAGGAGAGGAGAAAGGAGAAGACAGAGTGGAGGAAATGAAAGAGGAGGAGAAGGAAGCAAAGGAAAGGGGGATAGGGTAGGGAAGGATAAGGTAGGGGAAAGGAAGGGATGGAAGGTAAAGGGGAGGAGAGGAACGGAGATAGGATAAAGGGTAAGGAGGGAGGAGAGAGAGAGAGAAAGGAGAAGGAAGGGGGAGAGGGGAGAAAAGAAAGGAGGGGAAGGGAGGGGGAAGGAGAGGAAGGGGAAGAAAAGGAAGGAGAGGAGAGAAAAGGGGAAAGAAGGAGGGGGAAGGAGAGGGGAGGAGAGGAGAGAAGAGAAGAGGAGAGAGGAGGAAGGAGAGAGGAGAAGGAAAGGGGGGAGGAAAGGGGGGTAGAGTAGTGGGAAGATAGGGCAGGGGGAGGAAAAGGAAAGGATGAAGGGGAGAGGGGAGGAGAGGGACTGGGAAGAGGAGAAAGAGGAGGGGATAAAGAGGGAGGAGGAGGAGAGAGAAGGGAGAGAAGAGGAAAGGGTGAGGAGAAGGAAAGAGGGGAGAGGAAAGGGTGAGGAGAAAGAAAGTGGGAGAAGAAGAAAGGGGGTAGGATAGGTTAGGGGTGAAGATAGTGAGTTAGGGATACTATTGAGTAATGAGGGAAATCATCTCTCGCTGTCCAGTCTCAGCGCTATTCTGACATCATACTTTGGCTTTATTCGGGGATGGGAGAGGCATATGGAGAGGTAAGGAGAGGCAAATGGGGAGGGTAAGGGGAGGTGTAGTAATGTACGTATGTGGTAGTGGGTCGGGGAGATACATGGGGGTGGGGAGATGTTTGGAGGGAATGGGTAAGGTGTTATAGGGCGTGGAAAAAGCTTAGAGGGAGTAGGAAGTGATCTATAAGGAATTTCCACTTCATGAGACATTTTTAACACAAGTGTCTCACACCAAGATGAATCAACAACACACACACACACACACACACACACACACACACACACACACACACATGAAGGTTCCAAGTGTTCCCTGAAGAAGGCAGCGATGGGTAGGGAAACACCGGGTAACACTGAAGTCCATTTATTAACGGATAGGAGAAATACAAGTGGTGACTAGCGTGTGCCATGCACGACCCACAGACTCAGACTGAGACTGCCTTGCCATATGGCAGCCTCGGGGCAATGTTGCCACATAACACGTGCAGTGTTGCCACGTAATTACATATATAAATGCTACTCGGCACAGTAGCTTATTTACAAGGTTGCTACTCGGCACAGTAGCTTATTTACAAGGTTGCTACTCGGCACAGTAGCTTATTTACAAGGTTGCTACTCGGCACAGTAGCTTATTTACAAGGTTGCTACTCGGCACAGTAGCATAGATACATAACCTACATCTCCCTCCCCCCCTCACGCTCATAGTCTTTGTCTTGAGCGGACTTCTTAGTCCTAAGTCGCTTCGAGGGTCGAGGTGCACTGTGGGGCGGATCCTCGTGAGGTGTAGGGGACTCGTCCTCGGTCAGGGGGCCAGCAGCAGGGGGTGGGACTGGCCGGAGGAAGCGGCGGTTCCTCCACCAGACACGGCCGCTCAGCATCCTGACCTTGTAGTCCCGCGACCGGCCGACGCCCATCACTATGCCCACCTTGTCCCAACGTGTCGTCGTCGGGTCCTGGACATGGACAAGGGCACCAATCTCCAGTGGCTGAAGAGGGCGGGCACGGTCATCATACAGAGCTTTGGCGTCTTGGGCATGTGTAGCGGCACGGCGGTCGCAGCTCTCGGTTCTGGTCTGCCACTCCTTCGCAAAGGCCTTGGCGTGTGCAGGAACGCAAGAGCGGAGAGGGTGACCATACAGGATCTGGGCAGGGGAGCGTCCTGTGTTAGTGGGAGTATTACGTAACTCCAGGAGCCCTTTGTCAAACGCCTCACATTCTATGTTGCCTGAAGGGGCCACCTTGAGGATGAGGTGCTTGACTGTCTTGACCGCAGCCTCAGCATGACCGTTTGACTGTGGGTAGTTGGATGTTGACATGATGTGGCGGACTTCCCAACGCTCCAGGAATCCTGTGAAGTCCCGGCTGGTGAACTGTGGCCCACCGTCCGTCCACAGACGTACGGGGATGCCCAGGTCACGAAAGAGGTGCCGGAAGTGGCAAATGGTGGCCGCGGACGTCGCGTCCGAAGCACAGACTACCACCACAGGCCAGCCAGAGAGTCGGTCGGCGACAACTAGGAAATGTTTCCCAGCTGTGCTGAAGAAATCAGCTGACACGGACTCGAAGGGCCTGGTGGGTTCGTCGTCGCACAAGAGAGGCTCCTGCTGTTGAAGCAGCCATGACGTGGGTGGAGGCTGGGCGGGAGTGGACGCGGGTTCTGGGCAGCTCTGTGCGGCAGCACCAGGCGCGTCGCTCGTTGACTCACTCACCCTGCTGGCGGTGTACCGAGCGGCTGGGATCTGCTCGGGAAAGTCTCTGGGAACCACGCCTAACTCCTTGCAGTGCGCCCACGACAACAAGGGTGCAGCGAGAGAAGGCTGCACGTCGATCCATCCGTGACACGACCTGTTACCGTAGGTGATCTCGGCTTGAAAGGAGCCCACAGCGTCCGGCATCTGGGAACCGTCCGCATTGTAGTACTTCAGCTGCGGTGGTGGTCCCAGGTCGCGTTTGGTGAGGCCCAGTTTCTGGAGGTGCTTCAGGCCTATCACCGTAGTATCAGCGCCGGTGTCCGGTATCACCTCGATGTGACCCGACACATCACCGTGTGTGACGGCGACGCGGATGGTAGGGGAAGGGGTAGCCCTGGGGCATGTGGTTGATTCCACCCTCCTGATGTGACTCAGCTGCTGCTTGGGGCTGCGTGGGCCATCTGAAAGGGGCTGTGTGCGAACCACCCCGAGGGAAGTGCGCTGCTTCTCCTCGTCTCGGGCTTTTGGGCTTGGGTTGGCGGCAGCACTTGTTGTAGTGTCCATAGCGACCGCAGGCCTGACACTTGCGGCCTCGTGCAGGGCACCTGTCTGTGTTAGACCAGTGGCCCTTACGGTCACATCCACGACACAGTGCGTTGCCGGGCGGGTATGTCTTGGGGCCATGCTGCTTTCCACAGCTGCCACAGGAAGCACTAGGCGGAGGCGTGGAAGAACGTGCAGCAGCCTTCACGTTGTTGGCCGCCTTCTTACTGTTCTTGTATTGTGAGATAGCTCTCATAGCAGGTGGGGCCCGTAAGGCAGAGGTGGCGGTCTTGGTGGCCTCGTATGACCGACATTCAGTCACTACCACCTGGAGTGTGGAGGAAGCGTCCAGGGGGATGAGTCACTACACCAACTCTTCTTGCCAAGATCCCGTGCTTGATCCAGACTTCCTCACATTCCCGGCTGTGCGCCTTGCTGACGTCGATCTCCTCCGACAAACTCTTCAAACGTACAAAAAAGTCGTCAAAGGATTCATTCTGCGCCTGCTTGCAGCTGGTGAAGGCGCGGCTACGCAAGGCCATGTTATTCCGACCTTTAACGTGCTCCTGTAAAAGGTCGAGCACATCCGTCACTGAAGACATAGAATCGGGAGGCACTTGCAACGTGTGCTCCAAAACTCTCTGGGTCTCCAGCGACAAACACATCCGCAGTTGGATGAGCTGTTTGTTTGGAGGCATGCTATCAAGGTCCACCATCGTGGAGTAATCTGTCCACCGCCGCCTCCACTCACGAAAAAGCTGAACCGTGACGTCTGGTGAGAGGGCGGGTGGGGGTTGAACAGATGCCTTGGGAGCTGTTGGAGTAGCAAGAGTACCTGGAGGACGCTGGTGTGGTGGAGGAGGGAGGGTACTGGCGCCTTGGTGCGCGATACCTGCGATACCTGTGAGTGAGGGAGGGTGGGTTAGCGCCAGGGTCGCCAATAGTGCATCAAAATGCGCCTTTTCCTCCTCTCTTCGTATCTCCTCCCTCTGAAATTCCGTCTCTCTGCGTCTCTCGTCGCTGTCGTCCATCCACTTCAGAATTGTGGCAATGTCCGTCGCTGGAGGTGGAGGATGAGAGTCTGCATCTGGTGGAGGGGAAGGTGGTGGGGAGTCGTGTCTCACATCTTGACGTTGTCCCTTCTTACCGCCCATCTTAGTATGCTTGAACTGCGCTGTTTAGTATATAAAGTGGCGCTTCATCAGCTCGAACCACATATATATGACATAAACAGCGAAGAAATAACACATAGAGTCCACTGTTCTGTCCGTGAGTGCGTGCATGCGTGGGTGTGTGTGTGTGTGTGTGTCTGAAACAGCAGATGCGGGTGGCTAGAGCCGCCGCGGAGGCGAGAACGTTAGTGTCACACGAGGAGGGTGCACGCTTGCATGCTCCGTGGGAACAACAAAAATCAGGCCAATGCTCAACTCTCAGCTGTAGACACACTAATACACTGACACTAACACTACCACCGTCACTAAAACGCACTGTGACGGCGCAAAACTGCACGTCGCTGCGAAACACAATGCAACACAACACAACACACTAGTCGACGCCCACATCCCCGGCAGTCATAACGGTCTTGGCATTGTTCACAACACTTGTAAGTCCGCAGATCCTACTCACTGCGCCATGAAGGTTCCAAGTGTTCCCTGAAGAAGGCAGTGATGGGTAGGGAAACACCGGGTAACACTGAAGTCTATTAATTAACGGATAGGAGAATACAAGTGGTGACTAGCGTGTGCCATGCACGGCCCACAGAGTCAGACTGAGACTGCCTTGCCATATGGCAGCCTCGGGGCAATGTTGCCACATAACACGTGCAGTGTTGCCACTTAATTACATATATAAATGCTACTCGGCACAGTAGCTTAATTACAAGGTTGCTACTCGGCACAGTAGCATAGATACATAACCTACAACACACACACACACACACACACACACACACACACACACACACATACATACGCAGAAATGACATGTAACCTCATAATAATCTTCCTCCACCAAGCAGAAAAATTTCCCCCAGAGATAAAATTTTTGTTCATGAGATATTTCCCTAACTCTCGGAATACCCTGGGAAGGAAATCTCATAAGATATTCATAGCATTTCGGTCCCACTTACATTATCCGTTGATGCGATATAAGACTAGGGCGACCATGGCTGGGTTAACTTAAACAGGTACGAAGACACACACACACACACACACACACACAACAGCGACCACTACCTCAAACAATAGTCCTTGTGTATTAAGTGATTTAAGTCAACTGTATTGGTAAAGGTGAGAGGTCAGGTATAATCTAGATATAATGTGATTTTCTGTTTTCTGTTATGATCAAATTGGATTGTAATATCATAACTAAACATAACCTAATTATCACGAAGCTAACGCAGTTTAACAGCCTAATATAACCTCAGTTAACTTAACCTAACTTAACTTTCTCTAATTTAACCTACTTTAACTTAAGCTACCTTAACCTAACCTTTCCGTCCCTTAGTTAACCTAACCTTAATCTAACTTAATCTAACTCTCCCCCTCTCACCTACCCCCCCCCATCAGCCAAACCTCCACCATTATCCCCCATCCTCCCTCCCCCCACCCCACAATCCTCCACCCTCTACTTCCATCCACCTCATCATCTCAAACACGTCATCCCATTTTATCACACTGCCTTCATCACTATGCACATCACCTATTGGCCACGTCATCCTACATGTAATAGTCTCTCCTACGTCTAAGCTCTACCATCCCTATCTCCACTACACCATTTAATTACTGTCCGCAACTCTTATTGGTCGGTATAATGTTCACCCTCGCTTCCCTCCCTCATTCATTTGTCCACCGTCTGTTATGCCTTTGTCTTCTATGCTGATTTTCCCACGTTATCTTTCTTCCAATTTTCCACAGCCTTGGATGTATTATTTCCCTGGCCATATTCAAGTCTCTCTCTCTCTCTCTCTCTCTCTCTCAGTTCGAATAATGCACCCTACTGTAAATTGATGGTTCGTATTATTTAACACCCAGCCTCCCCCCTGCTAAACAGGCCAGAAACTAGGAGGACCTTGTCGGACGAAGGACAGCATTGAACGTGTGAATGCCTTGGATTACAGAGCTGTTGTTGTTGTTGCTGTTGTTGTTGTTGTTGTTGTTGTTGTTGTTGTTGTTGTTGTTGTTGTTGTTGTTGTTGTTATTGATGTTGCTGTTGTTGTTGTTGTTGTTGTTGTTGTTGTTATTGTTGTTGTTGTTGCTATAATGTTATTACTGCGCCTCAACAACAAAGATGTTTAAGCTCGTAACAAGGTTAATATTACACTAGTCCAGCAACATTAAAACAATATAAGAGATAGAACCCTCTGTGAACATTGCTAGAAAGGCGGAGTTGAACATTTGAACGCCTTGCCTTACATATTTACCTTTTGTTTAACTTGTCATACACACACACACACACACACACACACACACACACACACACACTAACATATACACTTATACTTACGCACACAAAATCATGCTCTCACATACACACACACAGACACTTACACTCGGAAATACATACAAGCACATAAACTCACACATACACATAATAATACCTTTACAAATGCACACAAAGATATATACACTAACACATACACACACAAACACATAAACTTACACATACATACAAACATGCACTCACACATATAAATATAAATACATACACTCGCACATACACACAAACACACTCACATATATACATACACATGCATACATTTATACATAAACTCACACATACATGCACATACACATACAGTCAAATAAACAAACATATACTCATACATAAATACACATACACTTACACATAAATACACATACACTCATACCTACACACAAATACATACACCCATACACACATACACTCACCGGCTCCTACTACCACCTGAGATCCCTAGCCCGAGAATTGATGTTCGACACCACAACCGCATCCAGCCCATACGTGCACGAACTGATCGCTATAAAAACAGCCCAGTCCCAACCATTGTAAAAATTATCAATAACTTGTAATAAACCAGTGTATTCACTCCCAGTAAATCCTACTTCTTGCACTGTCACTATGTTGAAATGACCTGTAGTTTGAGCTTTTCCCCATCTAGTTATTATATATATTATTTGTATCACTTATGTTTCTTGTATATTATTTGTAAATCGAAACCCATTCCCCAATTATGTAACTGTATATTTTCAGCCTTCTGTCTGCTATGCTCTCTCAATAAACCGTTATTTATTATTATTATTATTATTATTATTATTATTATTATTATTATATATACACATACACTCACACACATATACACATACACTCACACATATATACAGGTACACATACACTCACACATATATACACATACACTCACACACACCATTGAAACAGTTGTGAGTGGGGATTAAGGCTGGGATCTATTACGGCTGGGGACCAACAACCTTCAAGAACTGGGGTCTAATCGGACTGGGGCCCATTAAGACTAGGGCCTAATCTTGATGATCTGGTTTAATTAAGTTTGATTGGAGGGGCTATTAGGACTAAGGTCTATTTAGCCAGTCCCCGCTGCACAGGGCCTGTTGGTACAAGTAGGAAGCTCGATTAAAAATTTTATTAATAGAAAACGGTTGAAAATGAAAACCTTTTAGGGCAGACTTAAAGTAATTACTTTCCTCGGTTCATTTTTAGTGTCGACTGCTTAAATAAGCTGCAGTACTAATAGACCTCAATTTAACTTCCCCATTGTGACTGGGGACCAGTTTTATTGGGATCCAGCGTAAATAGACCCCAATCCTAGTGAACTTTAATTCGTATGGACCCCAAACGTTAGGTCAGGGTCAAACTAAAGCTGTGATCGACAAACCAAGGACAAGACAATACAAGAAGATAGAGCGAGACAATGCAAGCTAAGGGGGCGATGGAGGGCGTTGCTAGGGTGTTTTGATGAAGCGGTTGCTAGGGGCTGGTGATGGGCGTTGCTAGGGACGGTGAGAGGCGTTGCTAGGGGGTGTTGATGAAAGGATTGCTAGAGAGTGGTGATGAACGTTGCTAGGGGCGGTGAGAGGCGTTGCTAGGGGGTGTTGATGAAGGGGTTGCTAGGGAGCAGTGAGAGGGGTTACTAGTGGGCGGTGAGGGGCGTTGCTGGGGTCGGGGTAGCCTCTCTCCCCCAGAAACTCTTTCACGATGTGGTGGTGGGCGTACTCCTGGTCACGCCCACAACTATTTAAATCACCACAGCTTTCTTGTGTACGTAGTGACATCTCCCCCCCCCCCACATAGTATTTATACTGACACCAAACACAACCTTATTCTCCCTGAACTTAATACTCACCCTTAACCTCAGTTTGGTGGTTAATCTTACACGAACAAACACTCGCACTAACACATACACACTCGCGTATATACAAAAGAAAAAGAGAAAATGATATTAGGCAGACTTTATTTTCTTTCTTCATCTGAAATAAACAGTTTAATATCTTAATACACGAGACTTTAATAAATACATAATTCGATGAGAAGTAACGAAGGGAGGTGTGACCGTGAGGACCCGTCAACTGACCCTTGGAGTAGCCGCGACACCTCTTATTGATTGGTGTGTTAACACTATGTTATGTGGAGAGAGAGTGAGTGAGAGAGTGTCTGTTCGTTCACTGTGTGTGTGTGCCTGTGTGTGTGCGTGTGTGGGTGTGTGTGGTTGTGTGTGTGTGGGTGTGCGTGTTTGTAATAATAATAATGATAAACGGTTTATTGAAAAAGTTTTGCAGCCCGAAGGCTGTGTGTGTGCGTGTGTGTGGGTGTGTGTGTTTGTGTGTGTGTGTGTGTGTGTGTGTGTGTGTACGTTATATATAAGGCGACCTGTGGTGTAATGGTTCGATCCCCGGGCAGGGTGAAACTATGGGCAAGTTTCTTTGCGTCATTTGCCTCTGTTTACCCAGCAGCACTTGGGAACCTTAATGTTAATTGATTTGCGGATCGTGTTCCAAGGTAATGGTTAGCCAATGCAGTTGGTGAGTTGTCCGGTATTCTGTGATTATTCCTTGATACTGGGTTATGCAACTCGTTAACTTAGGGTGTGGTTGTTGTGTTGGTGACAGATTCAGCATCTTAAACGAATTCATGCCTAGGTGGCCCTAAGGCAGGCCATCCTTGAACACGGGGAACAATCATTACTTAAAGTATACTCGTATATTAATATATACGTATGCGTGCTTATGTATGTATATATGTTTAAGGAAAAATAAAGACATGGCAGTGAGGTAAGTGCAGCAGGAAGTGAGGAAGTGGGAAGGTGAGGGGGGTGAACCTGACCACAATGTAAACAAATATCTCATCTATGTGTTAGGGAGGGAGGCTGAAGTTCTGTCACTATACTGGTGGTACCTGGAGAGTTTGACAGCATACTTGGGTTAGAGTCTCGTGGAGGAGGAGGAGAAGAGAGGCTGAAGGGCTATGACTATAGTTGTAAGGGCAGCTCGAGTGTTCCTTGTAAGATGTTAAGTTATTGGTCTTATTAAAGTTTTGAGGAAGCAAAGGTTAAACCATCGTCGTTAAAAGGTTTAGAACCATTGTCCTCAAATAATTAAACCATCGTCACCAAATAATTAAACCATCGTCACCAAACGATTAAATCATTATATTAGAGCAAAACATTATAATTTAGAATCTGTGGAAAATTACAATAAAACCTAATTAGATAAACAACATAAGATTTACCTGGTTAGTGAGAATATGTAAGCAGATGCCAGTATTTGAGTCACCATTTGGTAGGTTAGGTTAGGTTTGAGCTAGGTTAAATTGGGCTAGGTTGGTTTAGGGGTGATAGACTGGCCTTTAACCGTCTTGTTTAAACATTGACTTTGTGAGTACTCATTGGTAGCGAGTATTCGTTGTTCGTGAGCATTTGCTGTTTGAGAGTATTTCTTATTCGCAAGTACTCGATTCCTCTACTTGACTTTACGGTTGAGGAAGTGCTGGTGGTCAGGTGCAGTGCAGTTAATAGGTCATCAGGTATGTAAGACCCATTTTCGCTTTTCAAATTATGTTATCAGTCCATTGTGTGTCATACGAATTAGAGTGGGGGGAAGAGGGGGGGAGGAAAGGCGATAAGGAGGAATGGAAGGAAGGAAAGAGGAGGGAGGGAGGGAGGGGAAAAAGAGAAAACAAGATACATCAATGGAGGAAGGAAGAAGAAAGGGGCAGAGGGTGGAAGGGATGAAGGAAGACGGGGATGGAGGAAGGGAGAAAGAAAAAAGTGAAGGAAGGAAGAAGACAGATACGAAAGAAGGGAGAAAAATATGGACACGGTAATGGGTGTAGGGGGAGAATCTACAGAATGGGAAGAAGAAAGAGACGATGGAGGTGGAGAGAAGTGGGGAAGGAGGAGGGGGAGACGGAATTAACCTATATTAGTTATCTCTCTCTCTCTCTCTCTCTCTCTCTCTCTCAAGAGGCGTCTCATCACATAATCTATCTCACACAAGCCTCGCCCGAGGCCTCTATCAATTGATTTATAACCCCTAAAAATCAGAGTTTCTCGACAGCCAACAGTACTAAACCAACACCTCCCCCCCCCTCTCTCTCTCACTCTCTCGCATCGTCACGTGAGACCCCATTTCGAAACTCTACAGCCGTAACTCACAAAGACTAACCCTAACTTTTTCTCTCACCCCCTCCTCTCTCTCCCTTTCACTTACCCACTCTCTCTCTCTTTCTCTCTCTCTCTCTGTTTACCCTCTTGACAAGATACCAGTCATAACTTATCCTAGGCCAGATGTGACTTGCCATCAACCCTACACGATATTTGAGTTCTGTTCGGTCCATAAATCTTCCGTCTACGCTCCTACCATCTAATCTTTCATCCCAACCCTTCACCAGCTGGCCACAACACTTCACTATATCACTGCCTGATATACGGTTGAAAGGGAAGAAAAATATAGCGCAGTATAGATTCAATATATTATTCTGGCTTCGTAGAGGTGTTACACGATGGTGGTAAACGGAGTTGATGTTGGTGCCTGGTTTCGATGGGGTGTAAGACATGGGTGAGGTATGGAATCGATGTTGGTATGTAGTGTAGTTTCGAGGTATTGACTCCGTCGTAGGGATATAGGGCAAGGTTGATGAACGGAGTCAAAGTTGTTTTATTTTACTTCCTCGGGTTCAGCCGGTGACGGAGAGGAGGTGGGAGGCGGGAATCCAGGTTCATTTTGTCCAGTTCGAGTTGACTTTTAGGTTCCAATTCCATAGGTTTAAGCAAGACGGTATTTCCATTCCATACCTCCAGGTAGGTATTCCAATTCCAGATGTCCGACCAGAAGGTGCTCCAGTATGAGGTTCAACCAGATAACTGCTCCAGCTTAAAGATTCCATCAAGACAAAATTCTAATTCCAAAGGTTCAACAACAACAACAAGAGGTTCTCACTTTAAGAGCACCAAACCGCTACTCTACGAATTTCAATCTGGGAGTTTTAAGTTGGTCGTTGCTATCGTGTGGGTGAGGGAGATTGGATTGCTAAAGTTAGGATATGTAAAGTAGAGGTTTGTTGAACTTCTTGTGTAAATGAAGATGATTTTTTCCTTCTCTCCTTTATCCGAAGATATAGTGAAATGAGTCTTGGTAACGGGTGAATGTTATGTGTGTTAGTAGGTGTTTTTTTTAGGCTAAATCCTAAGGTAGTTTGTTTGTTGTTAAAGTTGATGATAGGAATTGTCTTAATTTGAGGAGGTATTGTTTTCATATGTTTATTTTTTATTCAATGTTTATTTACAAACACGAAAATAAATAAAACACACACACACACACACACAAACACACCCTATCACTGCAGTCCAACATACTTACACAATCCTCCCAATTTGCAAATAACCTGACAACTGTTATCAAAATCTGGACTGTACTCTCCTGGTCTGAGCTCCAGTGCTGGGATTGCCTCATCACCAGCCGACGATGGGATATTTGCCAACAATCACAGAGCCTCCTGATGCTGGCCACATGCTAATGTCCGCCAACTAGAGAAGGTCTGGCTATTTGCTCCCTGGCAACTGGATTATATGAACTCTACGGGGATGTGTGACGATGGTGGTGTGTGTTTGGGGGAGTGGGGTGGTATTGATGATTGTGTGTATGTGTGTGTGGTGGTATAACTTACACACACACACGTATACACATACCATCATCGTCAACAACAACAATAGCAACAATAGCGACAGCAACAATACCAAGAATTAGAACAACAGCAATAACAAGAACAAGACAAAAAAACTCACTCATAAACGCCAAAGAAAGAGATACTGACGGGGTACCATTCTCCACTATCAAAATATATCACATCATTTACAGACACAGATATACTGATGACCTTATCTATAAACGCTAGAAGGGCTTAAAGGTCAATAGGAGAGAAATATTATTGTAAATCAAGTGAAAGATATCTGAATATACCCACAAAAATTTATTTAAAGTTCCTATTTAACATCGTTGCTTCGTTCCTAAGTTCACTAAGTTTGAAAAATCTCATTAAACTTCTAATAAAAAATGTAAACTGGCAACTCGTCTATTCCATGAAGTAATTTTTGTGAAACTAAATCATCTTGATAATTTAGTTGATGCTCATGTGTTTGTTTACGACGATGATAGAAAACGGAGGGAAAGTTAGTATCAGGTAAACTTAATTATATAAAACTACCCGACTAAACTAACAGAATAACTTAATGACCCGGTAAAACATGGTTACCCGGGAACATTTTGTGTCCCGGGAACACTTGGTGACCCAGGAACACTTTGTGACCCGGGAACACTTTGTGACCCGGGAACACTTTGTGGCCCAGGAACACTTTGTGACCCAGGAACACTTAGTGAGCCAGGAACACTTTGTGACCCGGGAACACTTTGTGGCCCAGGAACACTTTGTGACCCAGGAACACTTAGTGAGCCAGGAACACTTAGTGACCCAGGAACACTGTCACACGGGAACACTTTGTGACCCAGCAACACTTAGTGACCCGGGAACACTGTTACACAGGAACTCTCTGTGAACCGGGAACACTCTGTGACACGGGAACACTTTGTGACCCGGGAACACTTTGTGACCCGGGAACACTTAGTGATCCGGGAACACTATGACCCGGGAACACTTGGTGACCCGGGAACACTTGGTGACCCAGGAACACTTAGTGACCCGGAACACTTTATGACCCAGGAACACTTGGTGACGGAACACTGTGTGACCAGGGAACACTGTGACCCAGGAACACTTTGTGACCCGGCAACACTTTGACCCAGGAACACTTGTAATCCAGGAACACTTTGTGACCCAGGAACACTTTATGACCTGGGTACACTTAGTGACCCGGGAACTCTTTGTGACCCGGGAAAACTTGTGACCCAGGAACACTTTGTGACCCGGGAACACTTTGTGACCCGGGAACACTGTGACCCAGGAACACTTTGTGACATGGGTACACTTAGTGACCGGGGAACTCTTTGTGACCCAGGAAAACTTGTGACCCAGGAACACTTTTTGACCCGAGAACACTTTTTGACCCGGGAACACTTTATGGCCCGGGAACACTTAGTGACCCGGGAACACTGTGACCCAGGAACACTCTGTGATCCGGGAACACTTAGTGACCCGGGAACACTGTGACCCGGGAACACTGTGACCCGGGAACACTCTGTGATCCGGGAACACTTAGTGACCCGGGAACACTGTGACCCAGGAACACTCTGTGATCCGGGAACACTTAGTGACCCGGGAACACTGTGACCCGGGAACACTGTGACCCAGAAACACTCTGTGACCCGGGAACACTTAGTGACCCGGGAACAGTGTGACCCGGGAACACTCTGTGATCCGGGAACACTTAGTGACCCGGGAACACTGTGACCCAGGAACACTCTGTGACCCGGGAACACTTAGTGACCCGGGAACACTCAGTGACCCGGGAACACTCTTGGTGATCCGGGGAACATTTAGTGACCCGGGAACACTGTGACCCAGGAACACTTCTGTGGATCCGGGGAACACTTTCCCTAGTGACTCCGGGAACACTGCTGTGACCCGGGAACACGTACTCCAGAAACACTTCTGTGACCCGGGGAACACTTAGGTGACCCGGGAAATATGCACCTGGAACATCTCCCCAGATCTCGGGAACATTCTAGACCTGGGAACACTCAGCAGACCAGGAACACTCTGTGACCCAGGAACACTTAGTGACCCGGGAACACTGTGACCCGGGAACACTTAGTGACCCGGGAACACTGTGACCCGGGAACACTCTGTGATCCGGGAACACTTAGTGACCCGGGAACACTGTGACCCAGGAACACTCTGTGACCCGGGAACACTTAGTGACCCGGGAACACTTAGTGACCCGGGAACACTGTGACCCAGGAACACTGTGACCCGGGAAAACTATGTGCGTTTGGCGCTATATTTTTTTTTTTTTTGAAAAAATAGAACATATACATAAATTATTTTTGATAATAGTTGAACGTTTTTTTTTATGAATTAATAATCATAATTTTGTTTGTATTATAAATAATTGTTTTTTTTCTTATATTTCTGTTTCGTTATATATGAAACAAGTAGATCAATCAAAGAGAATGCATGTAAAATATAAGTAAAATAGAAAATAGTTATATATGTCATGCCATGACTATGGACCAGCTGGCTAAGAACTCGTTGGCAGGTTCAAGCAGCAATTACTGACGTAAATCAACGTCACAGTGCGTCATAACGGGACTGGCCAATGAGACGGGACTACGAGGTGGTGCGACGGATTTATTTATTTTTTATTTATTTATTTATTTTTTTAGGTTAAGGTGGGGAAAGGATGGAGGGATGCTGGGGCTCAAGGCACAGCCAGACATGAGGGATAGAGAAGTCACAACATATAGTCGTGGGGGGAAAGGTTGGAAAAGAAGTTTAATGAGTTAAACAGAGGGGGACGACACCCCTTGTTTTACATATTACAGAGTTTGTTGGCAGACTAAGCTAACCTAGGATTTACTATGAGGTTGCACACTGGTTACTTTGGTAGACAATGACTAGTTTGATTTTATAATTACATGTTTATTAAAATCTTATACTGTATTACGTTATGGACTCACTAGATTGTAACTTGTTAAATGTGATCTTATATCATCAAAGTTTTAATCTAAGGTGGATCACTGTGGCGGACATAGATGGGTCGCGGGTTGGGTTGTTGAAATGCAGGCAGACTCCTTGGCCACCAGGCGTGGGGTCGCCCTCCGTTGATGTCTTCCCTAGGCGATGGAACCTGACGTTGAGGGCCTCTGTTTTATTTCTCAGGTGGATGGTTTCCACTGTCTCCTGGTAGGGTGGCGCTTGGCCACTGGCTGACCTCAAACACTTGTTTTGGAAGCTCTGTAGTTGTTGTAGTCTGGTTTTCCCGAGTGTGGCGAATGGTATATGTGGGTACTCCAACACAGGCCTCACCAGCGCCTTGTACAGGTGGACTTGTATCTTCTCAGGCATCAGTTTAAAACGTTTTAATTTGGCTGCAGCGACTTTGATTTTCCTTAGTCTGTCCTTCACGTGGGAAATGATGCCCGTCCGAGAGATGATGAGGACGAGTAACCTGCCTTGTTTAGAGTACTCAATCTCTTCATCGTCGATCATCAATGGCGCCAGCTTGAATTTTGCTATGGATATGACCTTGAATTTCGTTTTGTTTGTTTTTATTTTCAATATATTTTCATACTCCGAGATCCTCTATTGCCCGAGCAGTGAGTTCCGCCATCCTTGCCGTTTACCTTCCTGGGCAGGTGACGATCTGTGTTACATCGTCGGCATACATGACGTACTCGCTGCCGACGATTGGGGGTGGCAGGTCAACCGTGTAGAGCGTGTAAAGGGTTGGTGAGAGACAAGAGCCCTGAGGCACGCCGCTCGATAGTGAGAATTCTTCTCCACAATGTTCTTGCATCTTGATTTTGGCTCTGCGGTCCGTAATGAAGTTGCACAGCAGGCGCATCAGGTTTTCGGGTAGCCCCAGTTGTATGATCTTATACTGCAGCCCCGCGTGCCAAGCTTTGTCAAACAGCTTTCTGACGTCCCCCAGTACTACTTTGCGCTGCAGGCGGCCAGTCATGGCGTTAGCGATCTGCTCGTAGGCCTGGGATGTGGCGGTGGATGTGCCTCGGTACTGGCGGGGATTATGCACGTCTTCGTCCTCCAGATACATCCGCAATCGCTTGTTGACTATTTTTTCGAGGATTTTGGCAAGTACCTCTAGCAGCGATATTGGTCGAAAGTTTTCGACTTTTTTTGGAGGCTTCCCTGCTTTTAGTATGAGGCAAATAACGGCGATTTTGAACATCTTAGGGAAGTATCCATAGGCGAGGCAGGCATTGCATATATGAGCAAGCCTCTCTATCATGTTGTCGGGGAGTTGGGCCAAGATCTTCTTGTTAATATGGCTTTGCCCAGGTGATTTATTTTTAAGCCCCTTTTATGACGGCTGACACATCTGCAGGAACTATGCGATCCGTAAGGTAGCTTTCGTCCATTAGTCTAGTGAAGTCAGTCCGTGCGAGCGGCTGGAGCAGGTGCTGATGGTCCTGCAACTGACCTAAAATGTCCTCCTCAAACTCCCTGTCGAAATCCTCGTTCTCCTGTTCACTAATAGTAAAGATCTTTCGCAAATATCGCCGATGTAATTGTTCTTGGTTTTCCTCCTCGAATATTTTCACGTTGTTTTGGTCGAGCAGGTAAGGGACCGTGCGAGAGGTGGAACCCATCAGTCGCTTGATCCCTTTTCAGAAGGCAGCAGAATCGCGGTAATCGTTGGCTGCCTCCCACACCAAGGCGGCCCACTTTTGTTCATGTAGACGTTTGCTCTCGTGGTGGATGTCCGTCTGTAGCTCTCGGTACCGGTCTCTCAGCTCTTGCGTCCACCCGCGGATACTGGCTAGCTGTCTCATGTGATCGTACTCGACACTGAGCTGCCTCAGCTGGTGACTAGTGAAAGGGTGAGGAATGGTCTTGTGGGTGGTGGTCGGCATGTTGTTGTCCATCTCCGTCTTCACATCCGTATACCATTGTTCGACCGCGTCGTCGATGTCATTGGGGCTGGCTTCTTCCAGGTTCCTCCCCTGCTTGAGACAGAGAGACTCCTTGAAGGAGTCCCAGTCTGCCCGTTTGAGGTTTGACCTGATGTTGGCGGGGATCATAATGGGATTGGATGAGAGCGTCACGACGACTGGCAGGTGATCGCTGGTACTGATGGGTCCTGTGGTAACGTGCCTGTTCAGGACGGCCTCGTTGTTAGAGAGGATTATGTCGGGTGTTGTGGCACTGACAGTCTGACCAATGTCGGGAAATCTGGCCCGAGGTGTTGCAGTTTTCCCCTTCTGATGTTGTCATACAGCGCCACACCGACGTTGTTCTCATTTCCGTGTTCGAGTATGGCATGGCGCGCATTTAAGTCCCCTATGATGTATGTTCGTTTTCTGTGGCGTTGCAACTGGTTGAAGTCTTGTTCGGGTAAGTAAGGACGTCTGGGAGGTAGGTACATTGTGCATATGATAACAGATCCCCTAGTTGTCTCCACCTGCACTCCCAGAACTGAATCCTCGAAGTCTGGCAACACTCTGTGACTCAGCCGTGACCTGATGGCCACAGCGACACCATCGTTCAGCTCATCCGTCATGTTCCTCTGTTATACAGTATAACCAAATATTTTCAGCTTAATTCCGTCCTTTATGCCAGTACTGCTTAACAGAATAATGTCTGGGTCTAATTGATAGCATAAGTTAGACAGTTCGTTACGTCTATTAAGGGACCATTGTAAAACATTATGTTGGACAATTTTCATCCTGCTAACGACTGCCATTTCGGAGACTGTAGCTTGGGGCGTAGCTTGAAGTGTTTGCTCGGCTTCGGCTATTTCTAGGGGGCCGGAACTTCTTAGCAGAACCTTCGAACATCTGCTTGTCAGTTAATGAAGGGACCTCGAACTTCTCGTCACCCGTTTACAGGAAGGTGTTTGAGTCCTGGGCCTGCGTGTGGAAGTAATCTTATGACGCTGCAGCTCGAGGGTCTTGTTCCTCTGTGGAGTAAGTCGCCATCATCTGGTCGCAACCATTGACTGTGGTTGCAGTCCGATGGTCACTGTCGTCGCTGGGAGTGCATGTCTTGGGGTCACGGAGATTTACGGTGTCGTTGGAGGTGTGATCCTAGGGGGGACTGACTGGCCACGTCGGGGCTACGGTTATACTGACTTTTGCCTTAGTCAGGGAGATCATGGCCCATTTCTAGCGTGGGTTGAGGTAGTCGATAAATCGTTGAGTGGGTTACTGCCTTCAGAACTTCTTATGAAGGGACGTCGTCGCTTATTTGAACAGGTACAATGTTGTTCCTGGTTAGTGTCTCGTTGAGGTGTTTGGAGAATGGACCTGGATGAACCATGTTCATGTGATGGGCATGCAAGTAAGAGAAGTATATAGTGGTGGCTTTGGACTCGCCCAGCTGTGGAGAGGAGACGCTCCTGATGCTCTCCGCCACTGCGTCCCTCATAGCGCCCAGTGACTCAGTAACTGCCTGTTTTATTGAGTCCTTGATGGTTCTTGTTAGCTGTTCTGGGTAATAAGTTCTATATACAGGAGAGAACACAAACACCTGTATAGTTTTGTAGGTTCGGTTTACTGGATAAGAGTATGTACACAGAGGTGGGTAGCACTGCTCCCTAGCTAAGCTCTTGGTCAACTACCATAGACGACGTATGGCAAGTGATACATTAGCAGCTTCCATACGTCGCCAGGCACATTAATTAAGCGTGTGGGATATGGTAATAACATTGCCACACGCTGCTAGCTAGGCTGAATAAATATAAATGGAGCACATACATAATATACATACATAATACATAATCCAGCATACATAATATACATACACCTCCCTCCCCCCTATACGCTCATAGCAAAGTCTTGAGCGGACCTTTTCTTCTGGATCCGTTCTGAGCGTCGAGGGACTTCATCACTGGGAAGGGTATGGGACTCAACACTGGTGGCGGGGCCAGCAGAAGGCAGTGTTACGGGGCGGAGAAAACGGCGGTTCCTCCACCACACACGACCACTGGGTAACCGCACCTGGTAGTCCCGTGACCTGCCGAGACCCATGACTACGCCTACTTTGTCCCAACGTAGGGAGGTCGGGTCCTGAACACGGACTTGGGTGCCGACACTCAACCTGGGGAGAGAACGGGCGTGGTCGTTGTAGCGGGCGACGACGTCCTGAACACGTTCGGCGGCTCGGCGATCACAATCCTCTGTCTTGGCCTGCCACTCCTTGGAGAAGGATTGAGGGTGAGCAGGGACACAAGAACGAAGGGGGCGTCCATACAAAACCTGGGCAGGGGAGCGTCCGGTGTAGTTAGGTGTGTTGCGGAGTTCAAGAAGACCCCGGTCGAAGGCCTCGCAGTCAATATTCCCAGAAGGGGCCACCTTAAGGATGAGGTGCTTCAAAGATTTGACAGCAGCCTCAGCGTGGCCGTTGGACTGCGGGTAATGGGGCGATGACAACACATGCCGGACTCCCCATCGGTCAAGGAACGCAGCAAAGTCCCGGCTTGTGAACTGAGGCCCTCCGTCGGTTCGCAGGCGTACAGGAACGCCCACGTCACGGAAGTAGTGGCGGAACTTGCTGATGGTGGCGGCAGACGTCGTGTCATTACCGCCCTTGATGACAACCGGCCAACCAGAGAGACGGTCGACGATAACCAGGAAGGACTTTCCTGACACACAGAAAAAGTCGGCCGACACAGACTCAAAGGGGCGGGTGGGGTTGTCGTCACTCATGAAGGGTACCTGCTGCTGGCTGGGTTGTAATACGTGGCGGGGCTTACACACCTGGACAGCATTGGAGATGTCGGGGTCGATGCCAGGCCGGAACACAGTCTGTCGTGCACGTCGTTTGGTGGCCTCAGCTCCACGGTGACTGTCGTGAAGGCGAGCCAAGGCGTGGGGACGTGATGCAGCAGGGACAACTACCGAAGGAGAGGTGTCACTGGCCAGAGGTAGGGGTAGGGCGGCAGCAGGGTAGTTGCTGCTCCCTTCGTGCACCCTGTTGGCGTAATTTACCTCGAGAATCGGTGTTGGGAAGTCCTGGGAGATGATGGCCAACTCTTGACAATGTCTGTAGGACAGCAAGGGAGTCGGGACACCATTATGCACGTCAATCCAGGCCTGACACGACCTGTTGCCAAAGGTGACATGTGCATAGAGTGAACCCAGGGCTGGGGCCATCTGTGAACCATCTGCCATGATGCAGAGGTCCTCGGGAGGCGGTCCTAGATCGCTTGGAGAGAGCCCCAAGCATCGCAAATGCTGGGGACCGATGACTGTAGCATCAGCGCCGGTGTCGGGCAACATCTGAAGACGGGATGACACGCCGCCGTAGGTCACGATGGCGCTGATGTACTGGGTGACTTTGGTCCTGGGATGCGAGGAGTACACCCTCCTAAAATGGGTCGGGCTTTGTCCAGGGTCGTCGTGCCTCTGATTTGGCGACTGTGGGCGGCCCTCACTGGTAGAAGGGCGCCGAAGCTTCCGCCGACGCTGTCCCTTGGGTTCGTGGGTAGGGCAACACTTGTCATAGTGGCCCAGACGACCGCACACATTGCACTGTACGTACTTAGCTGGGCACCGCACTGTGAGCGACCAGTGGCCCATACGGTCACAACTGTTGCAGGTAGACTGAGCAGCTGGACATACCTGTGTTCCGTGCTGCTTACCACAGTTGTTGCAAAATGAACCGGGCGTGGACGTGGTGGGCGAAGGCGTAGGAGCAGACTTCTTGTCCTTCTTGTACCGGGAAACAGCGCGTACAGCTGTAGGGGGAGCTCGGATGGCAGAGGTGGCACACCTGGCAGCCTCATAGGAGCGACATATCGTCAACACATCCTGAAGAGAAGAGGAAGAGTCGAGGGAGGTGAGGCGTTGGACAAGTTCCTCGTCCTTAACACCCATCAGGATCACCTGCTTCAACTGGGTCTCCTCGCACTGCTGGTGGTGGCCTAAACATATATCTACCTCTTCCGAGGCTCTCTTAAGACGTACATAAAAAGCGTCAAAAGACTCACCCTCCATCTGTCTGCAGCTAAACAATTCCCTCCTGCGCAGAGCTTCATTCTGCTGTCCTTTGATGTGCCGTTGTAGAACGTCCAGTACCTCCTCTACAGACAGCGAAGAGGTTGGGGGTACCTGCAACGTATGTTCTAAGACACGCTGAACTTCCAAGGACAGGCACATACGCAGCTGGATGAGTTGTTTAGGCTGTGACAAACTCTGGAGATCCACCATTGTAGCATAATCAGCCCACCGCCGCCGCCATTCGCGAAAAGTCTGGAAATTTACATCAGGCTCCAAGATGGGCGGCGTTTGAGCTGCTGCTTTAGGTGGGGCTGGGGGGCGTGAAGGAAGCATGGATGAGGTATCTGAACCATTCAGTACCGAGGCAGTGTTAGAGCCAGGGGCTTGGTTAACAGTGAGGCGAGATATCAAGGCTTCAAACCGTGCACTGTCTTCCATTCTCCGTTGGTGGTCTCGTTCTGCCTCTGCTTGCCTTCTGTGCTCATCCGCCAAACGTCTGTGAGCTTCATCCTCGCGTCTCTCATCTCTCATAAACTTCATTAAGGCAATTATCTCTGGAGATAACGCTGAATGTTGAGGTGAAGGGCTGCGCGATGTTGTGGGAGCTGGGCCGGCCTGGTCATCCATCTCTGGGGGACTATCATCCGCTTGACTCATCCAGGCGCTGGGTCCACGGCTACGTAAGGCATGAGACATAACTACTTTATCTGTGTACTGTGTCTTAAATCAGTGTTGACCGGTCAGCCCGTCGTATCAACAAGATTTCAGACAAAAAAATTTAATTAAATACACAGATAAGTAGGTTATATATATAAAATATATATAAGAAACCGCGCGGTCAGCAAGTGTTAGTACATGTATGTGTGTGTGTCCCACGCAAGGAGAGCGTCTCGCCCCAGCTGTGAGGGGGGGTGGAGGCGGCGCTGTGAGGGAGGGGGGTGGAGATAGGAGTAGCTCAGTCGCTCTCTGTAAACGGTCAGAGGAGGGTGCGCTGAGCTCTACACCCCACAAATGCCCAGAACATGCCGTATACCTTGGAAATCCGTTCGAACAAGGTCACACATGAATGGCACGAAACACACAATGCACTAAACACTTCACAGAAAATCACTGTCACTGACACTGCTCAAAGTTGCGAAATTCTTCGAGGGATGACGCGGGGTTGACCCAAGGCGGGGATCCATCAGCCGGCTTTCCACAAACTTGCACTAATCACTCGTAATAATCCAGTAAAACTACGCACTGCGCCATGTTAGATGTTCTGGGTAATAAGTTCTATATACAGGAGAGAACACAAACACCTGTATAGTTTTGTAGGTTCGGTTTACTGGATAAGAGTATGTACACAGAGGTGGGTAGCACTGCTCCCTAGCTAAGCTCTTGGTCAACTACCATAGACGACGTATGGCAAGTGATACATTAGCAGCTTCCATACGTCGCCAGGCACATTAATTAAGCGTGTGGGATATGGTAATAACATTGCCACACGCTGCTAGCTAGGCCGAATAAATATAAATGGAGCACATACATAATATACATACATAATACATAATCCAGCATACATAATATACATACAGTTCTTATCTCTGATTGCAGGGCTTCCATGGTCTCGCTGACATGGTTGTGTTTTTGTGAGTCTCCTTGAGTTTCTTGCAGAGCGTCTTTTAGGGTTTGGCTGTAAGCCATGATCGTCGACTGAGTGGTCTCTTCTATGGTGTTAGAAATCTCCCTGGTTTCTTTTTGTTTGGTTATTTCGGTCAGTTTCTTCTCTGTTTCTTGAGTTACCTGTTTCCTGACCAGGCAGGTGGTAGAGAAGGTCCTGTGGCCACCCTCGCAGACAACACACTTTTGATGGTGCTATGGCAGTCTTTGTAGAAGTGCTGATCAGATGAACACTCAGAGCCTCTGACCCCTTGCAGGAGGCAGTTCTTGGTCATGTGGTCATTGTATTTATAGCACTTCATACATTGTTGGATGGGCGTATACTTTTCATATTCTATTTGGTGTGATGACATGGAAGTGCCATATGCATAGAGCCCCTTCTCCTTCATTCTTTTTGCATCCGTTGTGTCTGCAAAGCGAACCTTCATTATATTATGGGCATACATAGGATACATCTCTATAATCTTGACATTGTTTTGCTTTTCTATTGCATCTCTTATTTCTTCTGCGTTATTTTTCACTACATCTTTGTCCAACTTCTTACATACAAGGGTGAGTTTGGCGCCGTATTCCCGTGGGACAATGACCTCGTAACCGTTAGTTTTCATTTTGTCCATGGCACTAGACTTAAGTAGTTTATCAGCATCTTCATCTGTTTCTGTGAGGATGATGTAACCATCTCTCAGATCCACAAGTCTATTTATTCTCACCCTTAGGTCGCTTAATAACCTTTTTTTAGCCCTATCCGAGACCCCTGGGTCGGGGTTCCAGAGATCTTCACTCTCACTTTGGCCATGGTCAGTAACACACATGAAAATCCTACCTAATCTGTCCACCTCAGCTAAACCCCATGGATGCCGCTCCTTCTGTCCGCTTGCTGGGCGAGTAATGGCGGGTCTAGGGGTAGGGTGAACAGACAATCCCCTGACGGGGGCCTAATCAAGCCTTAACACCAAACAGTGACAGGTTATGAAGCACTGCCGAATCCCTAACATAAAATGTTGCCACCCTTACTGTTTCGACTCAGCAGCCTTCTGAGGACCCCCCTTGTGGCTCTGCCCGCAGGGTTCGCGTCGTTACCAAACAGCAAGGACTCCAGGCGAAAGGATAGGATAGGGAAGAAGCGCAGTGTACAAGAATAATATCCACGTACAACTGCAAGATAAAGCAGCCAGACCGAGCACAACGTGAAAAACAAGGCTGATAGTCGTAACGGTCAACAATTTGAACATCAGCTAGGAGCGACGCGCAGCACGTCCGCTTGCTGTGAAAGTTGGGTGCTCTCTGGCGACGGAGGTGAGCCTCACTGGCTCACTGAGCTGGTAGCCGCGAACCATCACCCCGGGAGTCTGGCTCCTGGCTAGCTTGGTCAGCACTCGCTGCCGTGACCAGTGTGTACTATGGGAGTCCTATCGTGAGCAGTGTGTGCTGTGGAAGTCCTGCCGTGAGCCGTGTGCTGTAGGAGTACTGCCGTGAGCCATGTGCTGTGGGGGTCCTGCTGTGAGCCGTGTGCTGTGGGAGTCCTGTCGTGAGCTGTGTGTGCTGTGGGAGTCCTGGCGTGAGCTGTGTGTGCTGTGGGAGTCCTGTCGTGAGCTGTGTGTGCTGTGGAAGTCCTGCCGTGAGCCGTGTGCTGTGGGAGTCCTGTGCTGTGGGATTACTGTCGTGAGCTGTGTGTGCTGTGGAGTCTGCCGTGAGCTGTGAGTGTGCTGTGGAGTACTGCCGTGAGCCGTGTGCTGTAGGAGTACTGCCGTGAGCCGGGTGCTGTGGGAGTCCTGCTGTGAGCCGTGGGAGTCCTGCCATGAGCTGTGTGCTCTGGGATTATAGTGGTGTGTGTGTGTGTGTGTGTGTGCTGTGAGCCGTGTGCTGTAGCCGTGAGCCGTGTGCTGTGGGAGTACTGCTGTGTGCTGTGGGAGTCCTGCTGTGAGCCGTGTGCTGTGGGAGTCCTGCCATGAGTGTGCTCTGGGAGTACTATCGTGGTGTGTGTGTGTGTGTGTGTGTGTGTGTGTGCTGTGGAGTACTGCCGTGAGCCGTGTGCTGTGGGAATCCTGCCGTGAGCCGTGGGCTGTGGGAATCCTGCCGTGAGCCGTGTGCTGTGGGAGTACTGCCGTGAGCTGTGTGCTGTGGGAGTCCTGCAGTGCGTCGTGGGAGTGCTGCAGTGTGTCATACCAGTGGTGTGTGTTTTAATTATTAAATAGTTAAGTCCACCCTTACACGTTGTTAATACCAACCTTATTATTCTATTGGAAATAGCAAACTGGCGCCCTAACTGGGACAACGTTTGGGTGGACTGATTGGTGGCCGTAGACAAGTTCTGACGAAACAGTTTTGGAAGGTTATGGCTGTGGTAAGGCAGGAAGGATGTGCCTGAAGCAAGAGTGCACTTGGAATCCCCGTTCTTCACTCGTTGGATTAATGCAGCAGTTATGTCCGAGCCTCTTTGTGAAGTGATAATTGGGAACATTGAAGGGGTAAGGAGTAGCTGCTTCATGGATGCGACCACCCAGACTTCTGCTGCAGCCTTGACCCGACAGATGGCTCGAACACAACCACATGCCATTCCACTGGTCGTTACGGCACCTTTTGACCTCATGGACAGTCAAGACGTATTGAGAGAACAAGAGACAGACCACACGCTCAATACGGTACGAAGGAACTTATTGACAGGGACCGTCAGAAATTCTTATGGCAACCGAACAAGATTTGTCAGGAAAAGGAACCGTTTGTATCGTGAGGTTGTAACACCATACCAGGAGGAACGCCTACAGTTTGTGGTTCCCGCTAAATACCGTAAGGAAGTGCTTAAGCTGGGTCACTGTGCTACTCTCGGTGGCCACATGGGGTACAAAAAAACTCTTGATCGCATACAGGCCGAATTTTTCTGGCCTGACATGGGGAAGGAGATAGAAAGACTGGTGCGTCCGTGCGATATCTGCCAGAAAACCAGTGATCGTGGACGAGTGAGACCTAGTCCATTACAATCTCTGCCAGTAATTTCTGAGCCTTTTGAGAGGGTTGCCGTTGACCTTGTGGGGCCCATCAACCCTCGGGCAAGTGACGGGTCAAAGTATATCCTCACACTAATTGACTTCAGCACGAGGTGGGCAGAAGCTGTACCGCTGAAGAATATGGAGGCTATAACCGTTACTGAAGCAATGATGGAAATATTCTGCAGAACTGGCATTCCCAACCAAGTGCTAAGCGACAGAGATAGTCAGTTTACCTCCACCATGATGGAGGAAGTATTCCGTCTGCTGTCGATAAAAGGACTACGCACATCACCCTACCACCTGAGTTGTAATGGACTATGCGAGCGATTCAATGGGACGCTAAAGAAAACGCTGAAGAAGATGGCAGGTGAGCAACCAAAGGATAGGCCTCGCTACGTTGCTCCCTTGCTTTTTGCGTATCGCAAGGTTCGGCAGAGTTCCCTTAAGTTTTCCCCATTCGAATTGCTGTATGGGAGAACTGTTCGAGGACCCTTACATATATTGCGTGAATTATGGGATGACAAGCAGCCTGACCCAGAAGTAAAGACCACTTACGCCTATGTCATTGATCTCGCTGACCGTCTTCAAGCTACATGTGAGTTGGCCAAACAAGAGCTCATCAACGCCCAGCACACCCAGAGAAGCTACTACAATAGGAAACAAAGCTTCGTCAGTTGAACGTTGGTGACAAGTGCCTGGTCTTACTCCCCACTGTGCACAACAAACTTCTGGCGCAGTGGAAGGGCCTTTACGACATTATCCAACGTGTATCTGACTGCAATTATATAAGCCAAGTAGGAAATCACCGGAAAAGATTTCACATAATCTTGATAAAAAGATACTACTCCAGTGAAGAAGGGGGTGCATGGAAATGTATTCCAGAATATTAACAGCAGGATTATCCAACCTTAGGAATACCTGGATTCCGTGAATGGTCACCTGAACAATAGCAGTACCTAGAAACAGTGAGGGATCACTACTGTCCGGATAACTCCATCATTTGTAGATCGCCGTGGTCCCTACTAGTGACGACGAACACGAACTTATCACTGTACAAGCCCAGTAGTTGGAGGCAGTTGATAATATATCCCGAGGGACAAATCTCTCTGACCGGGAAAAAGAACAAGTTATGACCCTTCTCGCCGATTTTCAGATATTTTTGGGGACAAGCCTAAAGTTGGCTTGGTTGATAATCATATCATACAATTAATTAGTTCAACACCTGTACGGGTAAGGCCATACATCATTCTTCAGAGACTGGTGGAGCCGGTCAAGCAGGAAATTGGACAGATGGAAGCAGCAGGCATAATTGAAAAGTCCTCATCATTATACTGCAGTCCCCTCGTAGTAGTCCATAAGAAAGATGGAGGTGTGAGAATTGCTGTGATTACCGGCGGGTGAATGCTATCACCAAGGTGGATGCAGAGCCGATGTGTGACCAGAGGGTTATATTCCCAGACTATCCGGCTCAAAGGTATTTTCCAAATTAGATCTAAATAAAATTTTTTTTCCAAATCTCTCTTCATCCAGGCAGCCGACCAATCACAGCTTTCAGCACTCCTAATGGGCTGTACCAGTATAGTTCTCCCTTTTGACCTCGTTAACAGTCCTGCTGTTTTCAACAGAGAAATGCAGAAGGTCCTGCACGATGTTCACTGAGTGGAAGTCTTCGTGGATGAAATCCTCATTCACATTGTCACAATTGAAGAGCATATCATTATCCTTGCACAAGTTTTTCAGAGGCTTCAAGATTTCAACCTTATCGTTAAGCCCAGCAAATGCGAGATCATCCGAGATCAAGTTCAACTTTGGGGACACACTGTAGGAGGAGGTAGATGCAGTTGCCAGCGAGACAAGATCAAGAAAGTTCAGGAAGCTGAGAAGTCCACCACAAAAAAGCAAGTAAGATCCTTCCTGGGCCTTGCCAGATACAACAATGATTTCACCCCAAACTTCGCAGTGATCGCGCTACCACTCTACGAAATTTTGAAAAAAACATGCACCAAGCAAATTCCAATGGACATCTCACCACGAAGATTCATTCAACACCTTGAAAAATCTGCTAGGTAAACAACCAATTCTTCATTTGCCTAATTTTGATAAACCTTTCATTCTCAGAACAGACGCTTCTCTGGACGGGATCGGAGCTGTACTTCTACAAGAAAACGAGGGCGAGGTATATCCGGTGGCATACCATAGCAGAAAAATAATGCCCGCAGAGAAGAATTACAGCACGGTTGAAAAGGAATTACTAGCCGTAGTGGAAGGTATGAAGAAATATTAATTTTAATTACATGGTGAAAATTTTCCTTAGAAACAGATCACATGCCCTTAATAAGCTTCCGCAACTCTAGAAACTCAAATGCAAGATTAACACGGTGGGTGTTATACCTCCAGCAATTTAATTTCACGATTGCATATATCAGAGGAAATACAAATGTCGGAGCTGATCTTCTTTCTAGACTAAAGGTAAGGGATACAGATAATCAGTAGATGAACTAACGTCAGAAACAGGGCCATAGAATTTTGAAATTTTCCTTTCCCAAAAAAAAAAAATATTTTAGGAGGGGCGAATGTCATGCCATGACTATGAACCAGCTGTCTAAGGACTCGTTGGCTGGTTCGAGCAGCAATTACTGACTTCAATCAACGTCACAGTGCGTCATAACGGGACTGGCCAATGAGACGGTGCGACGAAGGTGAGCTAGTAGTCGCGAACCATCACCCTGGGAGTCTGACTCCTGGCTGGCCCGGTCAACAATTGCTGCCGTGACCTGTGTGTGCTATGGGAGTCCTGCCGTGAGCTGTGTGTGCTGTGGAGTCCTGCCGTGAGCTGTGCGTGTTGTGGGAGTCCTGCCGTGAGCTGTGTGTGTTGTGGGAGTCCTGCTGTGAGCTGTGTGTGTTGTGGGAGTCCTGCTGTGAGCTGTGTATGTGCTGTGGGGGTACTGCCGAGAGCTATGTGTGTGCTGTGGGAGTACTGCCGTGAGCTGTAGGAGAACTGCCGTGTGCTGTAGGAGTACTGCCGTGAGCTGTGTACTGTAGGAGTACTGCCGTGAGCCATGTATGGGGAGCTGCCGTGGGCTGTGTGCTGTGGAGTACTGCCGTGAGCCGTGTGTGCTGTGGGCTGTGCCGTGAGCCGTGTGCTGTGGGGTACTGCCGTGGCTGTGTGCTGTGGGGAGTACTGCCGTGAGCTGTGTGCTGTGGTGAGTGCTGTACCGTGAGCCGCATGCTGTGGGAGTACTGCCGTGAGTCGTGTGCTGTGGGAGGACTGCTGTGAGCCGTGTGCTGTGGGAGTCCTGCTGTGTGCTGTCGTAGTACTGTCGTGAGGTGTGTGTGTGTGGGCTGTGGGAGTACTGCCGTGAGCCGTGTGTTGCGGGAGTACACTCGTGCGTCGTGGGAGTGCTGCAGTGTGTCATACCAGTGTTGTGTGTTTTAATTATTGAATAGTTAAGTCCATCCTTATACGTTGTTAATACCAACCTTATTATTCTATTGGAAATGGCATAACAATATGCAATACATAAACAATTAAATACTAACAAACAACTTATTCACCCCTTAAGTACAACACCTCAAACAACTAAACTAATAAATAAATAGACAAAACAAAAAGAAATATGCCATGTTTTGTAAAATAATCATTCGCTGTCTTGCCACGTCCTCACAGCAGCCAGAAGGTCGACAGCGAGAGGCAGTCCCCCTCCTCTTCCTCCTCGCCTTTACTCAATGAAACGATATTTGTGTTGACTCAGGCGTCTCACTCCCTCAGAGACGCATAATCACCTTACCTCTCTTAAAGGAACCATCACCCTCACAATAATTAGACTAGACTGAGTTGGCTGGCTGGTTCTTAGAAAAATCATAAAGCTCGTCAAATGACCTAAATATAAAGAGTATTATTATGAGACTAACTAAGGGAAATGAGAAATTATAAGCCTCGTAGATAAAGTGGCGTATAGAAGGATGATGCAATGTGTATGGAATTTTTAAAGCATATTCAAGGAGAGTATTATAATAAGACTGTATGAGGAACTGAACTGCGAAGAAATTTTATGGCTCGCTACTTAGTATAATAATATATTCACATTACGAAAAGCATAATAAAGGACTGAGAAATCATAAAGTTCAGCTCATAGCATAATACAAGAAGAGTATAATAATAAGACTGAAAATGTACAATAGGGGATAATAAGAACAAATTACTAAGTTTACAAATATTCTTTAAATATTATCATTTATAATATAATTATGGAAATTATTTACTAAGCCTATATTGAGTCTCGTCTGTATTACAGTCGTCTCCCATTGCCCTCAATATTTGTTTCAGTTACCCATTGTATTTAGTTCATGTTGTTTCCCGTTTTTCTTTAGAATCGAACTTCCAAGCTTATGGTAAAGACTTAGAAAAATGTCTTGATTATTTTATATAAGTATGTATACGAGTATTTGTTTCATTATGTAAACTTTGTAGAATATATTCTTATTTTTATACAGTTATGAAAGACTGTAAGAAGCAGGTGTGAAGTATAAAAAGAATTAGAAATTATATGTTGATGAAACAAGAAAGTATTGGAACATTGTTTTGGCTTTGGCGGGTCTCTCGGTAGCTAGGTTGAGGAGGATAGGAGGGCCAAGCTTGTGTGGTGCACATTTATCTATTATTATCTGGGCAATCATGGATAATTATGGTGTTAACTAAAGTGTAATATGTTCATTATAGTCTAAAGAATATTATAGTCGTGAAAGAGCAATGTGTTTGGTGAAGGTAATATTATTCTGAGTGAATTGATTTTTGGCATTTTGTATGCACATGGACGGAGAGCACATATTCATTATATTTTGTTGTAATTTTAAAGCTGTGTTTTGATTAAACCAGTTTCAATGGGAACAGTGGTATTAAAATAAACACCTGTCAGCTGTCAGGAGGTTGTTAGCCAGAAATAAGGTAAGGGTCTGTATTAAACATTTAATCTCTTAACAGAAGCTGTTATTTCATTCTCCTCAGATATAATGGGCCTATGGGCTGACTATACATCCTCTAGTGCAGTGGTTCCCAAACTTTTTCCGATCATTACCCACTTTTCATATATGATCCTTATCCATGGCTCCCCTCTCCCAATCCATATCTCTGGCTGGCTCAGCTGCTGACTGGCTGTTCTAGTGTGGTGGGGCTTGGGATTTTTAAGTGTACATAGCCTCAGCTTATGGCCCCCTAAATTTTGCTGGGGGGCCATGGCCCCCAGTTTGGGAACCAGTGCTCTAGTGAGTCCTAGAAGAGGGTATGAAGGTTGTATCATCTGTTAGATATAAGAAGGACGTGAGAGGTGTAAGATTAACAACACGTGACTCAAAATAGCGTCACATTTATTATTATTATTAATATTATTATTATCATTATTATTATTATTATTATTATTATTATTTTTATTATTATTATTATTATTATTATTTTTTTTTTTTTTTTTTTATGTGCATTTATCCTAAATTTGTAGTCCTATTATCCTGAATTGCATATACTCTTAAAACAAGAAAAGTATATATTTTCTTAAGTCTGTAGTAATTTTTTCCTGTAATAACAAACATTAAATATTATAATTATTTGTTCTTTTCTTAATCAAAATTATATACCTAGACTTCAAACGAAAAGAATACAACATTATTTTTTATAGTTTGGAATTCACACTGTTACTGGCACATCCCCCGTGTTTGTTCACAGGCGATTTATCTAAAAGACACATTACAGTGGTCACTAAACACCGTCCTCGGGTACAAAGAAATACAACTTGCAGCAACGCACACCCAAAGTTAATTCCCATATATATATATATATATATATATATATATGTAACCGGTCGGAATTTGCTGGACTTTAATTTCTCACTTGACTTGGGGTTTATTAAAATTTAATAGATGGTAAAGGCAGTGGAAGGCCCTTTGAGAAAAATCCCGAACCAGCACAAGAACACTTAAATCTACTACACAAAATGAATTGTCCGTGACCTGTGGAAGGAAGAAGGCTGTGACTGGATAAATGAGATACACTGTAAAATTTAGACACTTATATTCCTCCAACACTACAAACACAATCAAATAATGGTACAACTAATATGCACCTCTTAACTTAAACTTAAAACACTACTTGGGGAATAAAAGTTATAAATGATATATAAATTATTAGAAACACAGGCAACAATAAATTTGAAGTATTAAGAAATGTTGCTTGCACACATGAACAGGCCTTAAGGGCTTCCAAATAATATCAGTCACTTAGGAAATGGTACTTAAAAATAAGAAATTAAATACTCCACAATGAATAGGCCTTAAGGGTTTTCAAACAAAATAATACCAGGCACTGAGGAAATGGTAATAAAAAAAGAAATTAAATACTCTACAATGAATAGGCCTTAAGGGCACTAACAAAATTATATCACCCCAACAGATGCACACTTCCTAACCTAACTTAACCACTACTTTGGGGAACAAGGTTATACTTGAGATCAGAATTATGAAGAACAATCAGATGCATTAAAAGAATCAATTCACAGTATCACCTGTTCACGTTTAATGACACAACATTCAAAAAAACACTACTATCAAAATTATTTAAGAAATATTAAACTACACACTTCAAGATAATGTCAGTCTGAGGAATGGTGTTAACTACACCTGTAATAAGGAAGATAAAATGTTCCTCTAGGTATCTCCTAGAGTCCTAGACTCACGGTCTCAGTGTGTGACCATTAATATACTCAGATAGCCCCTAGTGTACTCCCAGTGCGTCCATGGGCAGGAAGAGAGTGAGCCAATCAGACCTTGTGCAGTTGAGAGGAGCTGGCTCCCGTTAGCAAGAGGGAGCCCACCAGCTGCTCGACATGTGGTGTGAGCCGACAGTGAGAGCCGTCCGGTGGACGGCTAGATTCCCTCAAGAGATCATTTGTACCCCGCTAAACAGTGACAGGCCTACTCTGATCGGTCCAATGGCGACAAACGCCACCCTCAATCATCAACGGCAGTCTCAAACGGCAGTCAATCTCTAGTCAAACTCCGGTCAACTCCGTCAACTCCAGTCAAGTGGGTTCTGACGGAAACCTGAAATGAACTCACTGTTAGCTCTAGTTTACTTTACCACCGCCCTATCTAACCCCTGTCTGAGATCGAATGAGACTTACTTGTTATACTGCCAGCGCAGCACAGGTGACTAGGCCGTGACTATTTCTGTGGCAGACGCCAAGAGGACGTCTTGTTTGTGTGAGTGCTTCCCGCGACTAGAGAGAGAGGCAGCGTCGAGTCTCCTCAAGGCGTTAGCTTAGGTCTACGTGACATATTTTCCGCCTAACTAATAACTCCTTGGGACACCCGAACATTATTCAGACTGCTAAACGATCTATATAATTTCAAATTCAATAATAGTCCCTTAACTTCATGAATCGCATCATTATTAATTCGGTAAATTACATTTAATATCATATAGGCCTAGTTCCAGCAATCTCTGCCATGAGCAGGCAGCTCTCCTCAGATGACCTTGAACGCTCAGTATCACTATGGCGGGCATTTGAAATTACTCGAAATTTCTGAATATATATATATATATATATATATATATATATATATATATATATATATATATATATATATATATATATATATATATATATATATATATATAAATATATATATATATATATATATATATAAATATATATATATATATATGTATATATATATATATGTATATATATAATATATATATATATATATATATATATATATATATATATGTATATATATATATATATGTATATATATATTTCATGTAAATCCACAATGAAAACGTGGATAAGATAAATCTTAATAAAATCACACGGGAAAATGGAAACAACGGAGTACCTAAAACTCTGTTATATTTCACACAAAGCCTGTTCATCGAGCTGATGGCGCCGTGAACCTCATTGGGAAACTGCCCGTGCCTCTTATGTGTGAAATATAACAGAGTCTAGAACTGCTTTTAGTGTCCTTGTGGCCTAGCTGGTAAGCGTTCCCTAGTCCCACCCAGTAGGTCGAGGTCTGATTCCTTGCTGGTGAGGTCGTTGATTATATGTTCAAAGTCCGCGTGTTATATGGACTAAAAATGAAGTATATATATGTACCTCGCGTTTCATACCAGCTGGATCGGGAAAATGCTACTGACACCACATAAGAGGCACGGGCAGTTTCCCAATGAGGTTCACGGCGCCATCAGCTCGATGAACAGGCTTTGTGTAAAATATAACAGAGTCTAGAACTGCTTTTAGTGTCCTTGTGGCCTAGCCGGTAAGCGTTCCCTAGTCCCACCAGTAGGTCGAGGGTTCGATTCTTGCTGGTGAGGTCGTTGATTATATGTATATATATATATATATATATATATATATATATATATATATATATATGTATATATATATACATATATGTATATATATATGTATATATATATATATATATATGTATATATATATATATTATATATATATATATATATATATATATATATATATATATATATATATATATATATATATATATATATATATATATATATATATATATATATATATATATATATATATATATATAATCAACGACTCACCAGCAGGAATCAACCTCGACCTTGGACTAGGGACGCTACTAGCTAGGCCACAAGGACACATATGCAAAGTCCGCGTGTTATATGGACTAAAAATGAAGTATATATATGTACCTCGCGTTTCATACCAGCTGGATTCGGTAAAATGCTACTGACACCACATAAGAGGCACGGGCAGTTTCCCAATGAGGTTCACGGCGCCATCAGCTCGATGAACAGGATTTGTGTGAAATATAACAGAGTCTAGAATTGCTTTTAGTGTCCTTGTGGCCGAGCCGGTAAGCGTTCCCTAGCCCCACCCAGTAGGTCGAGGGTTCGATTCCTTGCTGGTGAGGTCGTTGATTATATGTTCAAAGTCCAGCGAGGCGGACTGTAATAAATATATATATATATATATATATATATATATATATATATATATATATATATATATATATATTATATATATGTATATATATATATATATATAGAATATATATATATGTATATATATGTATATATGTATGTATATATATATATATATATATATATATGTATATATATATATATATATATATATATATATATATATTTATATATATATATATATATATATATATATATATATATATATATATATATATATATATATATATATATATATATATATATATATATATAAATATATATATATATATATATACAATTGATCTTAGGTCCTTCGTGCCCGGTGGCGAGTCAGGTGGTACAGTTTACCGAGGCGTGAAAGTTCGAACACTCGTGCTTGGCTAGCACGCAACCTTCGTCCTGCTGACAGCGAACAGCAACCTTCGTTTTCCAGATGGTCGTGGTTGTTATAATCATAGTATTGGTTGTTATAATCATGGTCGTGGTTGTTATAATCATGGTCGTGGTTGTTATAATCATGGTGGTGGTTGTTATAATCATGGTCGTGGTTGTTATAATCATGGTCGTGGTTGTTATACTCATAGTCGTGGTTATGATCATAGTCGTGGTTGTTATAATCATAGTCGTGGTTGTTATAATCATGGTCGTGTTTGTTATAATCATAGTCGTGGTTGTTATAATCATGGTCGTGGTTGTTATAATCATGGTCGTGGTTGTTATGATCATTTTCGTGGTTGTTATATTCATGGTCGTGGTTGTTATAATCATGGTCGTGGTTGTTATAATCATGGTCGTGGTTGTTATAATCTTGGTCGTGGTTGTTATAATCATGGTCGTGGTTGCTATAATCATGGTCGGGGTTGTTATAATCATATTCGTGGTTGTTATAATCAAGGTCGTGGTTGTTATAATCATGGTCGTGGTTGTTATAATCATGGTTGTGGTTGTTATAATCATGGTCGTTGTTGTTATAATCATGGTCGTTGTTGTTATAATCATGGTCGTGGTCGTGATACTTACAGTATCTAATATACTATAAGAAGGAATATAATAAAGGTTAGAATAATTAGTTAAAGAAATATTCGCCTTAAGGAGAGGTTAAAATCATAAAAAAATATTATTATGAATCACCGATGATCATTCCGAGATAAATTATATTATGAAGAGAAGTGACCTTGATTCTGGTTAGATTAGTCACCATCTGCTCATCACCTGTGTTAAGTCATCATATTCATCATCTACGTTAGTCAGTTTTAGGCCCATCTCACATAACTGACTGACCATCGATGTTCTTTCCTCACGAGGGTGTTAGTTTTCAATGTGTCTTATTATTTACGCTGGTGGATGTAAGACCTTCTACCCTCACTGACGCAGCTATGGTCAATTTGGTGTTATTCTTGTTTATAAATGCCTTCTAATTTGTCTCAAGTCTATCCGTCCTGTCTATTGCCATCCCAACTGTCTGTTCGTCTGCGTGGTGTTTGACTGTAAGCCCATCTGTACTCTTTGTGTCGTCAAATCTGTCTGTCTTATCCGTTGTTGGCGTGTGTCTGCCTGTTTGTCTAATGTGAACCAGTCAGTCAGCTGTCTGTCTGTCATGTTAGTTGCCATATTGTCTATTTGTGCATGTATGAATCTGTCTATTTTTGTTAACCTCCTGTCTGTTTCACTGTCTATATTCACCCTGTGTCTATTGTAGTCATCTTCTCCATGCATTCCTGTTATTATCTTTTATCTCTTCTCTTTTTCCATTTGCAGTCACCAACAGGAATAAGTATATACTGTAGCTGTAAGGTCGTCTGGTAACGTTGAAACTGCGCATCCAAACGCATGATGAAACTCATCTACCCCCCACCTGTTATCTCTAACAATTTTCTGTTTCCCCTTCTTTATTCTTCTATTTTCTCATCTACCTTCCTTTACTAATCAAAACAACATTAAAAAAAAGTAGGCTAAGAAAAAAAGTGGGGGAAGGAGGAGGGAGCCGTACAATAACTGCAATCGTGGGCTGAAAGCTTACAGCGAATGAGGGCGCGCCAAGCCAGTAGACTTGCATCGTTTTCCAGCGTAAATAAAGTGGTTATGTAATGGCTTCCTAAAGAAACCATCGATATGGGACCAGGTTTGTTCCACTCTTCGAAGTTTTTGCGATTTTTCCACCAAGTTTGATGAAAAACGATTGTGCCGTTTCGGCTGCCCAGAAAAGACACACACACACACACACACACCTAGTCCTATAGTGTATATATATATATATATATATATATATATATATATATATATATATATATATATATATATATATATATATATATATATATATATATATATATATATATATATATATATATATATGTAACCGGTCGGAATTTACTGGACTTTAATTTCTCACTTGACTTGGGGTTTATTAAAGATTAATAGATGGTAATGGCAGTGGAAGCGCCCCTTTGAGAAAAATCCCGAACCAGCACAAGAGCACTTAAATTTACTAACAAAATGAATTGTCCGTGACCCGTGGAAGGATAGCGTCTGTGACTGGGATGAATGAGACACACTGTAAAATTTAGACACTTATATTCCCTCCAACACTACAAACACAATCAAATAATGGTACACCAATATGCGCACCTCTTAACTTGAACTTAAAACACTACTCTGGGGAATAAAAGTTATACATGATATAGAAATTATTAGAAACTCAGGCAACAATAAATTTGAAGTATTAAGAAATGTTGCTTGCACACATGAAACAGGCCTTAAGGGCTTTCAACAAAATAATATCCAGCACTGAGAAAATGGTATTCAAAAATAAGAAATTAATAATTCCACCATGAATAGGCCTAAAGGGCACTCAATATAATTATGTTACACCAACAGATGCAGGCCTTAAGGGTTTTCAACAAAATAATATCAGTCACTGAGGAAATGGTATTAAAAATATAAAATTAAATACTCTACAATGAATAGGCCTTAAGGGCACTCAATATAATTATGTTACACCAACAGATGCACACCTCCTAACCTAACTTAAACACTACTCTGGGGAACAAAGGTTATATCTGAGATTGAAACTATAAAGAAATTTTAAATGCACACAGCATACATTAGTAACTGAAAAAATAGTATTAACTACACACAAAAATATTGTCACTATTATAAAGACGTTACTGAGTTCAATACCCGTGAACTATGCTCCCGAACCTAACACACACACACAGATTCCACCTGCACTCCTTAGTCGTTTAAGGCACAACCAACAGACACCCGTAGTTGAAGGCCCAAATCAGCCTTTCTCCACCTTGGAAAGTGTACCTCTAAACTCTAGTGACTCACGGCCCCAGTGTGCGACCCTGTATCACTCAGCTAGCTTCACTTTACCCCCCAGTACATCCATAAAGCGGAAGGGAGTGAGCCAATCAGACCTTGTACAGTTGAGAGAAGCTTTAGCTTCCCGTTAGCAAGAGGGTTTCACTAAGCTGCTTGAAACATGTGGTATTGTGAGCCGAGGTAGAGGAGGGCTGATGACCCCAACGATCGTCCCGTCGTCAGCTGGGCACCCAGACGGCTAGATTCCCTCAAGAGATCCTTTGATACCCCGCTAAACAGTGACAGGCCTACACTGATCGGTCCAATGGCGACAATCGCCACCCTCAATCATCAACGGCAGTCTCAAACTGCAGTCAATCTCTCGCAGTCAAACTCCGGTCAACTCCAGTCAAGTGGGTTCTGGCGGAAACCCTGAAATGAACTCACTGTTAGCTCTAGTTTACTTTACCACTGCCCTATCTAACCCTGTCTGAGATCGAATGAGACTTACTTGTTATACTGCAATAGTGCAACACAGGTGACTAGGCCACGTGACTATTTCTGTGGACGGACGCGCAGGGATGTCCTGTAGGTCCAATCGCTTTCACTTGACTGAGGACCATCCAGCGTTGCGTCTCTCCAAGGCGTTAGCTTAGGCCTACGTGACATATTTTCCGCCTAACTAATAACTCCTTGGGACACCCGTAACATTATTCAGACTGATAAACGATCTATAATAATTTCAAATTCAATAATAGTCCCTTAACTTCATGAATCGCATCATTATTAATTCGGCAAATTACATTTAATATCACTTAGGCCTAGTTCCACAACCTCTCGCTATGTGCAGGGAGCGCTCTCTTCCCTCCGACGACCTTGAAAGCTCAGTATCGCCAATTGCGCTGTGTTTGAAATTACTCTGAAATTTCACATACATATATACATAAATACATATACACATAGAGTAATCATACTCCCTCCGGGCGCTCTTTCACTACTGCCACGGTAGGACGCCACCCTCCCGGAGGCTCCACATTGTCTCACTGTAGTATTATTATTGAATTTGAAATTATTATAGATCGCTTCTATCAGTCTGATTAATGTTACGGATGTCCCAAGAAAGGGGTTAGTAGGCGGAAAATATGTCAAAGCATAGGCCTAGTTAAGGCCTTGGGGTAGACATGCTGAGGCTGGCTCGCCTTTAGTCAGACGACAATGGTCGAAACAGAGAAGATATACTAAAAGGCCGAGAGACGAAACAGTCATGGTCTAGTCACCTGTGTTGTTTATTGCAGAGCAGAACAAGTAAGTCTCATTCGATCTCAGATAGGGTGTTGATAGGAGCAGTGATAAAGAAGAGCCAACAGTGAGTTAATTTGGTGGCTCTGTTGAACCCACTTGACTGCTAGAGACTGACTGGGTGAGAGATTGACCGTTGCTTGAGACTGGCCGCTGATGATTGATGATTAGCGATTGGTCAGCAGTTGGAACGAGAGAAAGTGCAGCTGTTTCACTGGGTCAGCTGGGAGGATGAAAAAGATCTTGAGGGAACAAGTGCCCTGACAAACTAAAAACGACACGGACTGAAGATCAGCACTAAAGTGACTGTTTCTCTCACGCAGCTATTGGCACCATCGCAGACCGGGTCAGCTAGAAGTTATTGAATTTTACCGGGCTAAGGATCGATTCTGCTGAAGCGCCCCTCTTCCTGCCCATGGACGCACTGGGAGCACTGAGGCTATCTGAGAAATTAATGGTCACACACTGGAGGATTCAGGAGTCTAGGGGATACCTAGAGGAACATGATCTCCCCATTACGGGTAAAGAGTTGGGTGAAGCATGGT
>NW_024748502.1:1065173-1115515 GCF_018991925.1 Homarus americanus
TTATGTTCTTATGTTTACAGCTAATTTTTATCGAATTATTTTATTTCTTTATTCACTTAAGTGCTAATTTAATAGATTATTTAATATCCAAGAAATTCTATTTTGTTTTGTTTTTTATTTTTTTTATTTCAAGTATAGAAAATACGTCATGTTTTAAAATAACTTAATGTATCCAAATGTATCACAGTTCATGAGAACCGGTCGGAACATCTCGTATCCTTTTAGTTAATTTCAGTTGACCAATCATCATCATCCCTGAGCTTATAGTCCACTTAGAATCTCGGAAGCCTACAGCCAGTGATCCTCACTCACACCAGGAGACTCACCTCACCACCTCCAGTGTTCACATATTACTCGGTATACTCTCCGTGCTACAGGACCTTATTTACTGCTAAATATCTTGCCGCCTTTGTCGCCGTCATATATTATCAGGTATGGTAACCTCAGCCCTGGCCCTACACCTGGTGTTGTCTCGCGTTCCTGCGGTAAATACTCTTCCCTGTGCACTTGTGATTGTTCGTGTGGTGACTCCCCGGGTTTCCATATTTATATTGTTTGTATAACATCTACTCTGAACTGGTCTACTGCTACATGTTATTAAGCTTCCTGTTAACTGTTTGTGTAACTGATCTTTATGAATTTACTCCGCATTTGTTGTCTTTTACTTAAGTTAATTAAGTTAATTATAGTTAATGTGGTTTTTATATTTATTCCTTACTTCGCCACATTTACCCTCGTGAAAAGTAATAATATTTGAGACACAACTTTATGTTATAGAGAGGAGTAGAGCTGACCATCTCTTACTGAACCCTATCTACCTCACAGTTAGACTCATACATAGACTAAACAGGTCACAATATTGGGTTCCTCGGTCATTGATAACTTTATAACATATTTATAGGACGTCCTGGAGCTTCAACAGGTAAAGGCCTCGAAGATTCGATAATTTTCTCACTTCCTGTATTAAACAACAATTATCACGTACTAAGAAAGTTTTTTTTTTAATTATCAAATACTAAGATATATATTTTTGTCAATTATCAAGTATAAATATTTTTCAAGTATCAGTTATTAAGATATTTTCAATTATTATATATTAAAAAAAATCCCCTTATACGCCTATGTACTTTTCAGCACTTATATATCACATCCTATAATGATCATTATTTTTTATTACCGTTCGGTTTTATTGTGTGTATGAGTTTCTGCATGATCCGGACTTTATCGTCGTTGTTGTAGTTGTAGTTACAAGTTTACTCTCGATGTTTTACAGAATTTAATAGTTGTTGAGCTTACGGGCGTTAAATATATCACAAATGGGTTTTATTTCTGATAGCTGATGGAGTACAGTTAAATTCTATTCCCATATTTTACAGGTTTTATTGTTAGTTTTGTATTAGATAAACAGTTTCACAGAATTTATTGATATGAAAGTTGTATTTCATGAATAGTATCAATGATGTGTATTTCTCATCTGTTTTTAATATGGGTGTGAGATGAGTTTTTTAACAGTGTGCAAATGAGGTGGTCACCGGGTTGAATTTTTTAGTCATTAGTTAATTCATGTCGGTGTTGTTTAGTTATTTATATTGATTATGTTAATGGTTTTGTCAGGTGCTGAAACTGCCAGGGCTATTGAGCACTATTCACTTGGTCTTAGTTTTAGGTGCTTCAATTACCAGGGTTATGAAGCACCATTCGCTAGGTCTTAGTTTTAGAAGTTTCAGTTAACAAAGTTATTAAGCACCGCTCACTCGGTCTTAGTTTTGGGCACTTCAATTGCCTGCAGGGTTATTAGTTACCGTTCACTAGGTCTTGGTTTTAGGGGCTTCAACGGCCAAAGTTATTTACCAAATATAGTAAAATTATTTATATATAATGAAAGTAAATTGTTTATTGATAAGGATGAAAAAATACTGGAAAATTTTCTATATGAATAATGAATAATAATATAAAATTACATATAAATCCTCTGAAATACAGTAAAATAGACATTAATCACAAGAACAATAATAAGAATATGAGAGAGAAAACGATGTACACCACATGAACTCTAACCTAACCTAACCCTTACCAAGTCTAACTAAATCCTAACCTAACGTAACTAAACCTACCACCTAACCTAACCTAACCTAACCTAACCCTTACCAAGTCTAACTAAATCCTAACCTTACCTAACTAAACCTACCACCTAACCTAACCTAACCCTTACCAAGTCTACCTAAATCCTAACCTAACCTAACTAAACCAACCACCTAACCTAACCTAACCCTTACCAAGTCTACCTAAATCCTAACCTAACCTAACTAAACCTACCACCTAACCTAACCTAACCTCACTAAAATCCCTTGACACACTTTTCCAGGAAGAGACGAGTAATATCATTTGCATAATGAAAGGGTAAACATACGAAGTATTTTTAATTAACATCCGGTAGACCCACACTGACCATTACCAGGAAAGAGAATTTTTCCCGTTTACAATGACACCTGCATGTAATGTATAACTGCTAATTACGGTCAGGAACTTAAAGGTAATGTGATGGATTTAGTTCTTTTGGAGAGGAGTGGCATCAAGTGTGTGTATTAATGTATTGTACAGGTGTATTACGGGATCTTTGTTGTCCTGTTGTCGTCTTGTTGTTTTTGTAATTAATAGAATAATCATTAGTGGTATTGTTAGTGTTGTCATTATTAGATTATTCTTATGATGATTATTGTCATCATTGTTAGAATGTCATTATTACCATTACGATCATCACCATCATTATCATCATCATCATATCAGTATTACCATATCATACTCATTATCATAATCACCATATACACCACAATTATGATTTTTTTGTATTCACTTTCAATAAATTTATTTGAACACTTAACCATTTTCATAAGACGTAAATACTTTCACTTAAATTGACGAATTCCTTCCTTCCTTCCTTCCTTCCTTCCTTCCTTCCTTCCTTCTATTGTTGCAAACACATTCCTCTGCAACATTTCTTCAAATCAATGTTATATGGTGTTTGTCGATTAAGTGAGGAAAAGATAGATTAGGGTAGGTTAAGATAATCTAGTTTGATTTGAACTAACCCAGTATCACCTGAGTTTAACCTGATTTAACCAGACTTAATCTGCCCTAAACTGAGCTATCGTAAACTACCAGGACAAATGGATTAGTTTTACGTAAAATGCAAAAATGTGTTCGATGTATTAAATATGATTGATTACGAATATATAAAGCAAATAACTTACAAGCTACATCCTTGACCACCGAAGGATCAAGACGTACCTGCTGGCGCTGCTCTGGCAGTAGCCAGGTCAACTGTTATGTTGGCCCATACCAACTCCCTCCCTTGAACCCCTCCTCCCCACCGGAATATCAACAAGTTCTCTCCAGAAGTTACTATTTCATTTAGGAAAGGAATGGAACCAGTGTTGTATAGTGGTGAGCAGTGCTCAAGTCAGTGAAAAACAACTCGGCAATAACAGCTGAGTCGTACCCAAGCTAACCTTGGAGAAGGACGTGCCCCTAAGTGCTCGTGTTAGTGACCAGAGGAAATGGCCGCGGTGGATCGTTGTGTTGTGGGGGAAGAGGGGCGGAGTGTGAGGAAAGACGACCCCCTGGCCACTCTGTTAAGTCAGCTGGAGCAGTTGAGGAGAGAGATAGACGTGTTAAAGGGGGAGAACGAAGCCCTCAGGACTAAACTCCTTCAGGCAGGACACCTGTGAAGGAGGAACAGGCGTGGAGAGTGGTTGCTTCCAAGGGGACTAGGGTCAGACTGAGGAGAGTTGACCAGAGTGTGGAGTGCAGTAACCCCTACCAAGTGTTGGAGGAAGAGAAGAGGCAGGACGAGGAAGAAAAGAGGCAGGACGATGTGGTGCCAGGAGAGAAAAAGGTAGGTGTTCAAACCCTGCCCAGTGGTAAGGTCGTGGTAGTTGGGGACACCCGGGTGAGGTTCTTAGATAGGACTTCTTGTGCAAGAGATAGAAAACGTAGGACTAGGGTGTGTTTTCCTGGGGCTGGGATAGGGCATGTAGCTGAGAGGATAGATAGGGTTTTGTCAGAGGAGGGTACCAATCCAGTAGTGTGTCTTAGTGTGGGAGGTAACGACATAGGAAAGGTTAGGAGTGAGGAACTTTTCAAGAGGAATAGGGAGGCGCTGCCGAAGGTTAGAGATCGGGGAGGGATCCCGATAATATGTGGTGTCTTGCCTAGAAGAGGAGTTGGTGGTGAATGGCTGCCCAGGGCAATTGCTATAAATTGCCGACTGGAAAAACATTGTGCAAGCAATGGTTGGGCATTCATTGATAACTGGCAACCATTCTATGGCAACGACTACCTGTACAATCGTGACGGAGTACACTTGTCTCGCGCAGGGGTAAAGACGTTGTCTACATCCCTAGAGCGTGAAATTGTCACTCCAAAAGGGGGGTTTTGCCAGTATAGAGAGGTCGGGTTAAGTGGGAGTCAAAAAACAAGCAGGTCCTGGAGAGTAAAATTGGTTACTCAGGACAAGGGGTAAAACAGGACCAGGGAAGGGTAGGTTTAAATGTATACTATGCAAACAGTAGGAGAGTTAGAAATAAACTAGACTTGCTAAGAGCGGTTGTATGTACCGAGAATGTAGACGTCATAGCAATCACCGAAACTTGGATGAATCTGGCGAGCAAGAACTTTTTATCAGAGTACCACATAGAAGGGTAGAACCTTTCTCATAAGGACAGGGAAGGTAGGAAGGGGGGAGGGGTCGCACTCTTTGTCAAGGATACATTAGAATGTTGTATTAATAATTCAATAAAGGGTGAAATTGGAACCGAGTCTGTATGGGTAGAAATTGCGGAAGGAAGAGAAAAACTAATTATAGGAGTGATTTACAGGCCCCCAAGTCTTGGGAAAGAAGCAGCTCAGCCCATATGGCAGGAAATGAGTAGGGCAGCAAAATACAACAACCTGTGCATTATGGGGGATTTCAACTTCGGAAATATTGACTGGGACAACATTGTAGGTGACTATGAATCTGAAGACTTCCTAGACGCAGTACAGGAAATTTTTTTGAAACATCTAATTACAGAAACTACTAGAGGTGACAATATATTAGACCTAGTATTAACAAATAAAGAAAATATTATCAGAGATATCACAATAGGGGAAGAACTAGGGAACAGTGATCACAGAGAAATCATGTTCACCCTAAATTGGGAAACGAAAAACAATGACATATGGTCAGAGTCCCAAAATTTCGACTGGCAGATTATCAGGGGTTAAGAAGGTACCTAGGTGAGGTCGCCTGGGAACTGTCAGGTCAGTCTCCAGTAGGAACGGGTGAGGTCACAGGTGACACAACAATTGATCATGACGATAATATATTCACTCGTATACTACGTAATGCACAAGAACAAAATATACCATACAGAAAAAATAGGTTGAATAAGAATAAGCCAAGGTGGATAACCAGAAAACTTAAACATGACATAGGAATAAAGAAAGGAATTTATAAGAAATTAAAGGGAGGGGAGGAGCAGCTCAGAAACAGGTATAATGAACTATCTAGGAATGTTAAGAAAAATGTAAGGAAGCCAAAGAGGGATTACGAAATCAGGATAGCAAGAGAATCCAAGGCGAATCCCAAGGGATTTTTCCAGGTATATAGGACAAAGTGGGGCCTTTAAAGTCAGAGAGAGGGGAAGTGATCGATGACAGTGAGAAAATAAGCAAAGCATTAAACAGCTACTTCTTATCAGTTTTCACAGAAGATATTAACAAGGAAATTCAAGAGGTGGAACTGATATTTAGGGGATATGAAGAAGAGAAATAAATGAATATCACTATCAGAAAATAGAATGTTCTTAAGAAGATAAATAAATTACAGAAGACAAAAACCCCAGGGCCGGATGAAATTTTCCCTCGAGTTTTGAAAGAGTGTAAGGAACAGATTAGCGGGCCCCTCGTAAATTTATTTACAAAATCATTAGACACGGGAGTTGTGCCAGACTTGTGGAAACAGGCAAATGCAGTACTCATATTCAAAAATGGAGACAGAGCATCAGCGTCAAATTACCATCCGATCGCATTTAGAGAAAAGCAAATTAATCTTCCACTCTCAACATGGGCTTACAAAGGGAAAATCTTGTCTATCAAATCTGCTGACGTTTTTTTAGGACAGTCTTCGAGGTAGTAGAAAATGACAAAAATTGCGATGTTATTTACTTAGACTTTAGCAAAGTGTTTGACAGAGTACAGCATCAGAGTATTCTGAGGAAAATTAAGGCTCATATAATCGAGGGGAATGTTTTAAATTGGATAAAATCATGGTTCACCGATAGAACACAGCGGGTCAGCGTAGATGGTGTTAAATCTGAATGGGGCTGTGTAACCAGTGGGGTTCCCTAGGGGTCAGTACTGGGCACACTCTTATTCATAATCTACATAAACGACCTAGATACTGGGATCAGCAGTGACATAAGCAAGTTTGCGGCAGATTACTTCAGGGCAGGATGCAAATGCACTACAGGAGGATTTAAATAAACTGCAGGAGTGGTCAGAAAAATGGCAAATGAAATTCAACACCAACAAGTGCAGCGTACTTAACATTGGAAGAACAAATACTGTCAAAGTATACAGCCTTAACAACATCGACCTAGAGAAGTCGACTTGTAAAAGAGACTTCGGGCTACTTGTAAGCCCGGACCTACGGCCTAGAAAAAGAGTGTGTTAATGTTCGAAATAAGGCAAACAGAGTCTTAGATTTTATATCTAGAAGTGTAAGTAATAAGAGTGCAGAGGTCTTATTGCAACTATATTTTGCGCTAGTCAGGCCGCACCTCGACAGGAGCTGCCATGCGCAGGCCAACTGGCCTATTGCGGACTCCATATTTTCTTATGTTCTTATAACTGCCCATGTTAATCCGTCCACGATAGGGAGGCCTGGGACCACATCTCACTCACTTGAGTGAGTGAGGTCCTGTGACACCAGACCACGTGGTGTCCCCATGATGCTGCGACACCACGTAGTGAATGAGTTGCTACAGCGTCATGTGAGGCCCCTCAACACCACCTGTGAGGGAATTACTACACCACATCAAGCCCCTCATAACACCATCTGTGAGGGAATTACTACCCCACGTCAAGACCCCCATAACACCATCTGTAAGGGAGTTACTACACTACGTGTCTGCTGTTCAACCCCTCAGCGTACATGATCTACGTGACCTCCACTGTAAACATTAATCTGTATGTTCCTTTACCTTTCTCTAATGAAAGCTTTTGTTAAACCACCAATGTATGTAAAAGTCATTTATGTCCAATGTATATTTTCAGCCTTCGGGCAGCGGAACTTCTTCAATAAACCATAAATTATTATTGTTATTTATATTATTATTATTATTATTATTATTATTATTATTATTATTATTATTATTATTATTATTATTATTATTATTATTATTATTATTATTATTATTATTATATTATTATTATTATTATTATTATTATTATTATTATTATTATTATTATTATTATTATTATTAATATTATTATGATAATTACACACACACACTACTACTACTACTTCTACTACTACTCCTACTTTTTTTTTTAATAAAATGGCCTCCAGCCTCCCCCAATAGCGATTCCTTCACTGCCATTTTATTACCTTAATATTTAATATCCTAATACATAAGTAGCTATCCTAGCTGTGTTGAGTTAGTTGAACTGCAGATCTATGCAGCATTCAGTGACTGTAGCCTCATAGTCAGTATCTGCAACTGTTGTCGGCTTTGGGGGCGATGCTCTCGTTCCCGTCAGGCAGAGCAAAGCCGACCGGAGGAGAGAGAAGGACAGTCGACATCTCATCCGGGCTGTAACATAATTTCTGGGCTGCAGCTTCTGTTCGGATATCACCTCCGCAAGTCTGGCGTAGAAGCATCTTGCATTTGGTCCCATCCCACCAGAGATTGTGAACACTAGAGGAGTGAAGCTGCTTTGATCAACTTTCTGAATTCTCCCCCCCCCCCTCCCGTATCCCCTAATCTTGTCGTTCTCGTTCCTCCTGTGTGCAGAATCGAGAGCAAAGTTCCGGTGACACGTGGCCATGGGATAAAAAATTCTGATGTCGAAGAAGGCTCACTGTCCCTGCGTCCAGAATCCTCGAGCACTGACTCATCACTGGCTTTGTTGGTTGTGTTTGAAGTCCTATGTTGGAAGATCTCACCGTCCAATGGAAGGAGGGTTTGTTCTACCATGACATCACGGCAGATTTCCTTCAACATATTTGCTGTGAGATCCCTTGCTTCGTTACTTCGTCATGCCTCATGCATATGAAGCCCCCTTTCTTGCACAGCATGGCGTGATCGACGTCATAGGAAGAGCCACAAACGCATTGGGAGGGTAAACCTTCTACTGGCCTACCGTACCTTAGAGCAATGGCATCTGTAAATTCTTGTTTTTTGAGACTGAAACCATTTGCCCTTATCGGTAATGTAGTTAACCACTTCGAGGCGTCCACCTCCTGCACTACAGCGACTTTTTTTTTTCAAATTCTCTTGTACTTGCAGGAACAGTTGCTGCAAATTATCACTTTGACCCAGTTGTTGTTCTGTCGTAATGGACCTTCGAATCTTGTTTACTTCATTGGTATCCACCTCCCCTGTTGCATTCTGAGCTATTATGTGGTCCGTGAGGGCTGCCGTGAGCTTAACTGAGTTTTGATGTTCGGTGGCAGCAATCTCCTCTGGATTGGTCAGTCCCATTCCTAACATTATCTGTGTTTGTGCAAGGAGTGATCTCTTTCTGCTGGGGTTAAGTGAGGGTGTTTCACTAATTTGGTAATGAAATTGACGCTAATAGCTTCTTCCAGGGGGTAGAGGAGGGATCCGATATCAAGGATAGTGAGCATGAGGTAGTTCCAGCGATGCTTGATTCCATGGGTGAATGCCGCAAAAGAGGCATGTGGCTCTGTGTTAGCAATCTCAGACAGAGCTTGGATTTCCCTAACCCACTCATTCACCTTTCTAGTTACGTACTCGGTCTTGAAGTCCGCCGTGCCAATTCCTGCGCCTAGGTGTCTTTAGCATTCCTATGTTTTTTTGACCTCACTTCCACCGAACACCTCCATTGCCCGTTCATAATGTCCTGACTTCACAATGAGGAAGGACTTGCTGGCGTTTGGGTGGTACCCTATTTGTGGGCCTCGTGATGTTACCAAGTCCCACCACTTTTTGATGTCCTCCACTTTTCCTGCTCCTCTAAGGTCATCAGCGTACGCCACTTGCTTTGACCTCAGTTGTTTCAAATTTTATTGTGTGTTGGAGCACGGATAGGTCTATTGCGTACATTGCCATTGCAACAGGGTCCCCCTGCATTGTTTCCTATGTTGACTGTATGATGGTATCCCCTCTTAGAGCCTTGTTGTTTACAATATAAAGGTTTGATGGATTTATATATGAGTTTTCAACATACATTGCAAAGCTTGGACACTTGACCTTGATGTTGTGCAATGCGGCCTTACGGTTAAGTATGTTGAATGCGTTTGAAGCGTCCACTAGGAGAACGGCCTTACAATCGCGCTGCTCAAATATCGTTCTCATGGCGTGAATGGCAGCTTCCCTTCCAGCTTGGTGTCCAGCACAAACCTGCAGATTCCTTGCTGCTGCCCTGACATCATCCTTTACCACCTCCATTATGCATTTTCCGATGATCCGCCTTCGCACTTCCCCCACTCCTATTGGCCTACATCCTGGATTCTTAACCAGGGGAATGAGGCGGCAGGCTGTCAGAGCATGGAGGTGTTGGTAGCATGAGGATGCCAGCTTTCTTGCAAGGACGGCAATGGACGTGCAGAGATCACTTGCTACGAGGCCAAACTTGTTAGTGCTAAGGAAGACTCTCCAACCGTTTGCATCCAGACCTGAAGGGCCTGCACCTCCCTGAGTCTTCAGTGCCTTTTTCCACACCATCCCTCCTGTCATTTTCTCGAACTGGACAACATTTGGTGGGATATAGCCACCCTGGAACCTGATGCCTTCATCTTCACTTGGAGGGGGATTTATTTTTTTAAGTTGTTTTAATGTCTGTGTTTCTTGGCAGAACCCCGCCGGAGGATTCCTCTGTGAGAGATCTTACCGCCAAAGACACCTTTCCCACACTCATTTTGTTTCCAAACTTTCTTGCAACGTCATCGGTGTTTTGCTTTCCGTCTCCTGTAAATTTTAGTTTCTCCTGCAGTGTTCTTGCTTCACATAGGAGATCATCTAGGGCCCCATTCTGCCACATTGTCAATCTTCTCTTCATTGCTGCAGCATTTTCTTTGTGCTTAGTCTTTGTGTGTGTCTTCTGACAGAATAGATATGGTATTATTGTCAGTATTTGAAGAGCTAAAGGGGCAAGGAAGCATTCATGAGTGTACTCAGTTATGAGGAGAATCATCTCCCGAATCATTTATTTGGTGGCCACACACTTGGGTGGTTCAAACAGGTTAGCTGGCGACCATCTGACAATTTCTGAGTAAGTTTCTTTAATCTATATGTCCACATTTTCCATCGACATGCCATTCCACTGTGGTGGCTGCCTCTAATTCACCTCGTGGACATCTGCTACTAGGGCTGGGCATGAATTGATTCCAGAATCGATTCTGATGAGCTTCCTCAGAATCGGTTCCCAATTTGGAAACCGGTTCCCATGAAGTGATTCCACTAACACTACTGTACAGTGAGAGAGAGTTGTCGACCGTCCTACCCTGTCCTCCTGTGGCGCCGCACTGTCGCGTAGCCGTTACTTTTACTTACTTTTATCCACTTAACCACTGATCGGCTCGTTTGCCACTTGAGCGATCGGTCACGTCTCTGTTTACTTTTCCCTTTCTTTTATCCTCTTCACCAAATGATCGGCTCGTTAGCCGCTTGGGCTCTGTTACTCACTGTTGGCAAGTACTGGTCATGCAGAAACAACAGAAGTTCAAGAACCATCTATAAGCATGTCAGTACAAGTGGAGTCCCCAGGTCCCTCACAAACTGTTACAACACAACCAAAGAAAAGCTCACTCTGGGCTAAATTCGATGCCAAGGTTGAAAAAATTGCACTCGTCTCTTCAACACCCCCATCTACAGGGCCCTATATTGAAATGAGAGGATATATGGAAGAATCACCAATTCATAGAGAAGAAGATCCGCTAGAATGGTGGAAAAAACATGCCGCACTTTTCCCCAAACTCCACTAACAAGCGAAACTGTTCCTTTGCTCCCCAACATCATCAGTGCCCACAGAAAGGCTTTTTTCTAAGACTGGCGAATTAGTGTCCCAAAGACGTAGCTGTCTAAAGGACACAAACGTGAATATGATCCTCTTCCTTAACAAGAACATGATTTAGAAGTAGAGTGGACACTCCTTGTGTTTTGCAGTCATTTCTTACGGAAAGTGACACTGTTTTGTTAATTATCAATTCTAATTAATTAAGAGGTTAGACTGATAACAAATATCTTTGTTACATACAGCTTTTTGGTTTCTTTGTGATTACACTGCTGCATGAATGTGTTTGAATAAAAACTGTATTACGTTCCCAATATAGGCTTCAATTAATTATTATGATTGATCAACAATTGGCATTAGTGTATGTGTGAAGTTGTGAACTGTGAAGGAGTAATGTTTATAATCATAATGATCAAAGTTATGTATTTATTTCCAAAATGATTGGCATTATTTTTATACTTGGGAAATTATATTTCTGTAAAGTAAACAGATAAGAAGTACATGCTTGTTTCTAAATTATTGATATTATTTTTTAAAGGAAATTAGATTTTGGTAATTACAACAAAAATATTTTACCTACCAAAGAAGTAATGAATAAACATCTTTCATTACTTTCTTAAGTTTATTGTATTCCCCAAATAAATTAAAATTTAAATATTTAATACATTTACATGCTGTCCTTCTAAGACAGCAGTGATGACATGACAGAGATTAGCAGTCCCGTGACCGTGAGGCATGGGGGAGGCCTTTTAGTTTCGCTGGCCCCTATAACTATATGACAGTATTTGCTTGCTTTGAGGAATCGATTCTGGAATCGATTCAAGCGATTCCATTGGCACTGAGAATCAGAACCGTCGATTCCAATTTTAACGATTCTTGCCCAGCCCTATCTAATAAACTATAGGACTATCCGTGTGTCTGTCTGTCTGTCTGTCTGTCTGTCTGTCTGTCTGTTCTGGGCAGCCGAAACGGCACAATCGTTTTTCATCAAACTTGGTGGAAAAATCGCTAAAAATTCGTAGAGCGGAACAAACCTGGTCCCATGTCGATGGTTTCTTTAGGAAGCCATTAATTAACCATTTTATTTACGCTGGAAAACGATGCAAGTCTACGGACTTGGCGCACCCTCTTTCGCTGTACGCTGTCAGTCCACGATTGCAGTTATCGTATGGCTCCCTCCTCCTCCCCCCCCACTTTTTTTCTTAGCCTACTTTTTTTAATGTTGTTTGGATTAGTAAAGGAAGGAAGATGAGTAAATAGAAGAATACAGAAGGGGAAACAGAAAATAGTTAGATATAACAGGTGGGGGGAGGGGGAGGTGCATTTCATCATGCGTCTGGATGCGCAGTTTCAACGTTACCAGACCATTTTCGGACCTTACAGCCACAGTGTGTACAGTATACTTATTCCTGTGGCTGACTGTACATGGAAAAGGAGAAGAGAGAAAAGATAATAACAGGAATGCATGGAGAAGATAGAAAGGGAAAAGAAAAGGAGAAGAAGAGAGACTGAAGCAATATTATCCTTAAGAGACAAGGAAAGGAGATGGGAGAGAGGGATAGTGAGAGGTGGAGGTATGAATGGAGGGATGGAAGGACAGGATAAGAATGGTATAGAAGGATAGTAGAGAAGGAGACTAGAGAAGGAGACAAAGGAAGGACAGCGATAGGTAAAACAAAAATCAGAACAAGTATTTGGATGATAACATGTAGAAATTAGTCGGTTAAATGTAGGTAAAAAAAGTAAGACTAATGAGATAAAACATAAAGAAGAAAGAGACACTCATTATAACAATCACCACCATGATCATAACAACCACGACCATGATTATAACTACCACTACCATAATTATAACTACCATGACTATGAATATAACAACCATGACTATGAATATAACAACCACGACCAACCACGACCAACCACGACAATGATTATCAGAACCACGACCATGATTATAAGAACCACAACCATGATTATAACAGCCACGACTATGATCATAACCACAACAATGATTATAACAACCACGACTATGATTATAACAGCCACGACTATGATTATAACAACCACGACCATGATTATAACACCCACGACCATGATTATAACACCCACAACCATGATTATAACACCCACGACCATGATTATAACAACCACGACTATTATTATAACACCCACAACCATGATTATAACATCCACGACTATGATTATAACAACCATGACCATGATCATAACACCTACGACCATGATTAGAACAACCTCGACTATGATTATAACACCCACGACCATGATTATAACAACAACGACTACGATTATAACAACCACGACCATGATTATAACAACCACGACTATGATTATAACAACCACGACTATGATTATAACACCCACGACCATGATTATAACAACCACGACCATGATTACAACAACCACGACCATGATTATAACAACCACGACCATGATTATAACAACCACGACCATGATTATCTCGTATACTATAGGAATAGCCGTGTTACTGTGTGTGTGACCTGTTCTGGGCAGCCGAAACGGCACAATCGTTTTTCATCAAAATTGATGGAAAAATCGCAAAAAAATTCGTAAAGTGGAACAAACCTGGTCCCATGTCGATGGTCTCTTTAGGAAGGCATTAATTAACCATTTTATTTACGCTGGAAAACGATGTAGCTGTACGCTGTCAGCCGGCCGGCGGTTGCGCTCTAGCAGAGCACGAGCGATTGAACTTTTACGCTTTGGTAAACTGTACCACCGGACTCGCCACCGGCCACGAAGGGCCCACGATCACTTGTCTGCTACTATTGGAGCAGCGTTTATTAGTACTACATTTTCAGGTTGATTAGACTCACTGCTATCATTTAGGATATCATCGGGCGGTTGGGTCCCGGAGATATCCACTGTGACCTCCTGTGTCGGCTCCCTGTCTTGTGGGTTTCGACAATTGTTGTCCTTTCTGCAAACCACACATGGTCGGTTGTTTCTCGCACACTCACAGCTAGTGCAATTTTGGTACTGGCTAGCACAGACGCAGCAATGTCTGTTACCCGGCGTAGTGTTCTGCACCTAGGACGACAGTTATATCCGCCTCCGACATCTGCTTTGGTCCCATACAGAAGAAGAAACTAGTTCTTATGAGTAAAGGGCAGAAAGGTGACAGGCTGGACTGCTGTGTCAGGGTAGTAGGGGCATACGTGCGTGCGTGGGTGTGTAGGCTACCCCTCTGTAGGCGACAATCCACACATCAGAATAATACACTGGGAGCAAGAATTGTCACACCTAACACTTATTTATATATCCTTGGCAGAAATAACCACTATTTCTATGGTCGCACTGATGTAATATTAGTTATATATACTCACTTGGTCGGCCGACACTACATGAAGAGACCGTTACTTGGTGATGGGGCGACCGCAAGCGTAGGGCACTTGGTCCCATAAGGGCGAGAGTCTCGATGCCACCCCTGCCAATGGTAGGCCTATCGACACTGGCACTGGCACCTAGCACCTGCAGTAGCCGACCATCCAAATACTCACTGAATTGCTTGGTGATCGCCTGTGAACACACGGATTATTTGCGATTAATACCGTAAGGGATGAGAAGAACCTTCAGTGACAGTGCTTAGGGTGAGACCCGATATTCACCGACACACTGTGAAATACCCGCTCCCACATTCCGAATATGTCCCCTCCAAAAATACTTTAGATCAGGGAGGACACTCCACCACACCCACGCCGCACTGGCCCTACTACTACTACTACTACTACTTAAAAATGGCCTCCAGCCTCCCCCAATAGCCATTCCTTCGCCACCATTTTATTACCTTAATATTAAATATCCTAATACATAAGTAGCTATCCTAGCTGTGTTGAGTTAGTTGAGCCGGAGATCTACTGTATGCGGCATTCAGTGACTGTAGCCTCATAGTCAATATCTGCAACTGTTGTCGGCTTTGGGGCCGAAGCTCTTGTTCCCCTGCTGTCTCGGAAACGAGTATGACGATCATCCAGTTATGATACAAGCATATGAGTTATTAAAGATGTCACTTACGTTGGTGAGTTCTGAGGTGACTAAAGAGAGCGATACGGGACCGGCAGGGTCGTTCACAGATGTTGCACATGTAAAGGGCTACATGTAGTGCGGGGGCGGCGGCAGCGTCTTTCCGGTGGTGGCGCTTGTGTTCCCCGGTATGCAGTTGGGCTAACTCGAAAGTATTGACATCTTCTCGTGTGGTGCTCCTCGTAGCGTTAAGGTGTGGATTAATCGTCTCCCAGGTGCAGGGGTCGATTTGGCACTTTTTCAGGTTTGTCTTATAGCTATCCTTATACCTTTTCAGTTGTCCGCCAGATTTACATTTACTATTCGTTAAGTGACTGTGAAGTAGATGCTTTGGCAGTCTACTGTCGTCCATCCAGGCAACATGGTCAGTCCAGCATAGTTGTTCATGGATAATGGTAGCCTCGATGCTCCTAAAGTTGGTATCAACGAGAATAATGGCATTTGTTCTCTTGTCTTCCCAGCGAACTCAGAAAATGGAATGTAGACTACAATGGTGAAAGTTTTCAACTGCCTTGAGGTGCCTTCTGTATGTGACCCATGTCTCGCTACCATATAGCAGGTTGAAGAGGACCATTGCTCGATATACATGCAATTTGAAGATAATTTCAGCTCCCTACAGCTGAAGACATAGGTAAGGAGTCTGCCAAAGTCTTGTGAAGCACATCTGATCCGATTTTGAATCTCTTCATCGATGTCCGCAGTAGTGGACAGGTGGAAGCCGAGATACCCAGAGTGGGTAACATTAGAAAGGGTAGTACCATTAAGCTGGATGGATGGTGGAGGTGTGGCTGAAACATGGGCAGGCTAAAAGAGAATCTGACTCCTACTTACTTTCTCCTCAAAGCCGAAGTGTGCATATGCATCTGCGTAGGTGTTCAGGATCTCCTGATTTCGCGTTCAGTGTGAGCGACAATGGTGAGGTCGTCTGCATACATTAGTTCAGTAGTGGAAGCTGCCGACTCTTTTGTTCCTGCCTGGAGTCGTCTTATGTTGAAAAGACCCTTCATCCGGTACTCGATTTCCACCCCGCCTGCTAAATTGGCACTGGCATGAGTAAAAATGGCAGCCAAGAAAATAGAAAAGAGATTTGGTGCCAGTACACATCCTTGTTTTAACCCCGATTGGATGGGGAAGAACTCAGACTGGGTACCATTGTTGCAGACACTGCTTCTCTGCTGACCGAGTCAAAGGCCTTGGTTAGGTGGATGAAGGCCATGTAAAGGATACGATGCTTCTCTTTGCACTTTTCCTGTATCTAGCGGGCAGCAAATATCATATCAGTTTTGCCACGTGATGGTATTAAACCACATGAAGATTCTGGGAAGAAGTTTTCCGCCTCAGGAAGAAATCTGTTTAGGAGGACTCGGGCGATAATCTTGCCAGGTATTGAAGGCAGAGCGATCCCACAGTAGTTGCCACAGTCTGACCGGTCTCCCTTGTTCTAATAAATATTGACGAAGGGGTATCTTTAAGAGGTCTTCTTGCTTTATACACCTCGGCTGGGATTGCATCAGGCCCTGAGGCTTTGTTATTTTTCATCTGTTTCATGGCAGTAGCTGCCTCATACAGGGATAAAGGATAGCTGAGATGGGTCAACTGTGGATGTTGAGGGACCTGCTGGGTAGTCAGGACATCCATATCGGTGTTTTGGTAGAGCAACGAATGGTAGTTCTTTTTCCATCGCTGAAGGATGCCTTCTTCGTCTTTAATTAGGGAGTTACCTTCGGATGAGTGGATGGGGGCTGCGCAATGAGTAATTAGCCCATAAAATGTTTTAGTGAAATTGAAAAATTAGCGCATCTTGAGTTGATCTGCAAGTTTTTGCATTTCACATGCCTTATTTTTATACCAGTCATTCTTTAGTTCGCAAAGTTCGCGCTGAGAAGCCGCTTTCTTCTTGTAGAACGTATCAGCTTTGGTCCGAGACTGAGGGTTGTTCAGCCAGTCAGTTAAAGCAGCACGCTTATCATCGACCAGTACATTGATTTCCGGGTCATTTTCATCAAACTAGTCCTGGAGTATTCTTTCGATCTGTCCGATGGCCTCTCTGCAGGTTTTTGTCATGACAGTTTTGAGAAAACACTATTCTGCACTGGGATTTGTGTTGTTTGTTGTCAGGTTGTTTATCAGCCCATATTCGAGCGGCTCTCTGAAAGCATGTGCTACTGCTGGATCATCCAGACGCTTAGTGTTTAAGCCACTTTTAGAGGCTTGTTGCCTTCGCCGTTTTGGGGCGAGCCCATGTTCGGTGTCGCAGTGGTATGAGCTATGAATGGCTCGGGTGATGAGGACATCACTGTGATCCCTTTCTCTGACAGTGATGTTGTCAATGAAATGCTAGTGTTTGGATCATGAGAGTTGCCACGAACCCTTGAACTTGGCCTGCCTGAACAAGATATTGGTGATAGTGAGGTTATGTGCAGCACACTTGCTGAGGAGGAGTAAGCCGTTGGATTACACTTGCCTATTCCATTTCTCCCTATGGCTCCCTGCAAAATGTCAGCATCTCAGCCAACTCCTGCATTGAAGTCAAGAAGGAGCACAACCTTATCTTCTCTAGGGATAGAGGTTAGCACTCTGTCGAGGTCGGCGTAAAAGGCCTCCTTGATGTCATCTTCTGCATCCACTGTTGGGGCATATGCATCAAAGAAAAGGACATGGTGTGAGTGATTCAACCATTTCATTTAGCCTGTATAATATGTGTTAGTAGATGGCAAAGCCAACTTCATAAAGAGCTTCCAGAAGAAGGTATAGCCAGTCCCCCGTTTTGTGAGTCGACCCTCGTCTGGGACCCGGAACTCGCTAATAGCTGCTATGTCGATGTTATACCTAGCCAGCTCTTTTACCACAGGGGGTAGGGGGGAGGGAACTTCTTTCAGGGCACTCATTTGTGCCAGTATTCAGAAGGGTCCTGGCATTCCATACCGCGAGCTCAGGAGGTTGTACACTTTGTTTTTGTTTTGATCTGTGATGATGATTGTGTTTTCGACCGAATAAGGATGACCTTACTGGGTGCGGTTGCCCATTCAGGTTGGTTCTTTACGCAGGCTATGTGTAGGATACCTTTTCTAGCCCCCTCCCCATTTGGTGTGAGGAGAGTGGCTCCTCGAAAGGACTGCTCAGTCGCACAGATTGGACCGGTTTGCACTGCTGCCTAGATCCCAGGGAATAAACTACCATATTATGTGAGTAGCCCATGTGCAGAGTTGTGACTGAAGACTCCCGGCAGTCATCCCTACCTGTCCCCGTCGCCATTCGTTCGTGTGGCAGTATTATTTTAGTGTTTAGGTGCATGCACTGCTTGCTTCCTCTCAGTTTCAGCTATCGCTGCTGGTTAGCCCTCGTGGCGACAAGGGAAGCAACTTGCTTAAGTCTTCCCCTGCCAGTACAGAGCCTCTTAACCATCAAGACTCCTGTTGTGCCTCCTCGTGGCAATGCACGGTAACTGGGTGCCTCATGGGCCCAGGCTAGACCAGCAGGGGATTTCAGAGTAGCAGTGGGACCCAGAGGGATGGCGCATAAACCCACTGGCATGTGGACGCCTCCTGGCATCTACCAACCACTGCCCCGCTGCCTTGCCGATTAACGTTGGTAGGTATGGCTCTGGCTATGGGGGTAAACCCCCAAAAAAATCTGTGGTGGAGCTCCGCATTAGGCAGACATGCTTAGAGAGCTCCAACAAGACCCCAACGGCAATATAGGAGGAAGAGGTGACCACAATGAGTACCCAACGACTACACCAGCGGAAGAAGGCAATGCATGATGGACAGGCTACTAAGGTGAAACCCAACAAACTGGGCTACCGGTAGTCCATTGTAACTCTCCGTCTTCCCAGTCGTTGCAACACTTTCACCACTGGGTCAGCAAAATGGGAGCCAAGATTTATGGTTGCAGCCTGCGCTCCTGGCTCACCACATAAATCAACTCACATACAGCCATTATCCAGCTCATCATACTTCTCATCGTTATCAAACTTCTATACACACACACACACACACACACACACACACACACACACACACACACACACACACACACACACACACACACACACACACACCACACACACACACACACACACACACACACACACACACTGTTACATCCACTTCTAAATATTCCTCATCTTCCAGCAGTGCTTCAACCCCCTAGGCCCATTAATCAGACTTATGTTCTGAAATAAAAGCTTTGGTTAACAGACCCGCATCTTCCTCCAGCTCACAGTTGAAGATGACATTTCCATATAATTACATTGTGAACATGCATCCTAGGACTTCGAAGTAATACCTAATATATTTACAATAAACAAGAGTTCAGACGACACTGTAACATGGTCCTGTGTCCATACTAATTTAATAGCTTATATCACCCAACATTCACCCTTAACAGTGGTGAGCAAATTGATACTAAAACTTGAGATACACAATTGATGAAATAAGATATAGTCACACATTTCTGGGCCCTAGTTCACACCCTGTGTCTGCCCGGAGAGAGAGAGAACTTCTAGAAGGACCAGAACAGTACAGTTTCACAACTAAAATATAAACTCAAAATTTCTTTATACACATACATAATATTAAAAAAATATCAGGAACTACAAAGAACCAAAATAATTCACATTAAATGCAAAAAAAATAACTAATTATAACAAAATAACTACACCTTTCATTTATGCTTGGTTCATAGAAAACTGCTCTTGCACCAATATGTAAATACAGAAACATACAGTATGTAACACCCCCTTTCCCAAAAGAGGTATGAGTCTTCCCTGAAGTTGACTCATGACTAGCTAGAAAGCGAGATAAGACATCTGCCACAATATCAATTTACCCTTGATTTGCTGAATCACTAAATTATAATCTTGTTACATAAGACTCTATCGGGTAAGACGTTGATTCGCTTTCCTTATCTTATGCAAAAATACCAAAGGTTTATGCTCTGTAAACACTAAAACTGGGGTTCCAGAACGCTGCACATAAACACCAAAATCAAAATGGTTCAACTCAAAATCTATCACCACAACCAATCACCACTAATACTACAACTATCACCACTACAGCCACCACCACCGCCGCCACTCACTCACTCCCTCATCTCCAACACCGCCGCCGCCACCACCAACACCACTTACTCTCTCAGTCACTCACTAACTCATTCACTCACTCACTCACCATCACCACCATTCACTCACTCACTCACCACCACAATCATTCACTCACTCACTCTCTCACCACCACCAGCACTCACTTACTCACCATCATCAGCAGCAGCACCACCACCACAACTAACTCACTCATTCACTTACTTACTCACTCACCACCACCACAACTCACTCACTCACTCACTCACCACCACCACAACTCACGCACTCACTCACTCACTCACCACCACCACAACTCACTCACTCATCCACTCACTCACCACTACCACTAACTCACTCACTCACTCACTCACCACCACCACAACTCACTCACTCACTCACTCACCACCGCCATCACCAGCAGCTATCACTACTGCAACCACCATTCACAACCACCACCAGCACTCACTCACCACCACCACCACCAATATCATTACCACCAGCACACCACTCACCACCACCAACACCATCACCACTCATCACTCACCACTACCACCACCACAACTACCGCCAGCAATCACTCACCACTATCACAATTGCAACACCATTCACCTCCTTTACTACCAGTATTTGCAAACCACCATCACCACTGCTACCACCATTTACCACCTCAACCACTATTCACCACCACCACCACCACGCAATCACTCACTTACCAACAACATCACCACCATTATCAGTCACTCATCACCATCGCCACCAGCAATCGTTTACCACCATCACCACCAGCAATGACACATCACCACCTCCACCACCAGCAATGACACATCACCTCCACAAGCACCACAACCATCATCACCACCACCATCACCACCAGCACTTACTTACTCAATCACCATCACCAGCACCACCGATCACTCATCGCCACCACCACCAGCAATCACTTACCACCTCCACCAGCAATCACACACCACCATCACCAACACCAGCAATCACTACTGGATGCACCATTCACCATAACTCACCATCATAACTACTGCAACCACTATTCATCACCTCGACCACCAACAATCTCACACCACCAACCACCACTACGACCACCAGTCACTCATCAGCACCACGAGCGCTATTTCATTACCACTACCACCACCACCACCACCATATCAACAATCACTCACCACCATCACCACCTTCACCTCCACCAGAAATTACATACACCACCACCACCACCACCACCACTCACCCATTCACTCACTCACCACCACCATCACCAATATTACCACCATCACAACTACAACCACCACCACCATCATTGATATCATCACCACCAGCATTCACTCATCACCTCCTCCACTCATCACCACTATCACCACTTATTCACTCACCACCACCAGCACTCACTCACCACTTACCACCACCACCACCTACACTCACCACCACCACCACCACCACCACCAGTCACTCATCACCACCTTAAGCACTCACTCACCATCACCATCACCACCGCCACCACCACCACCGGTCAATCACAGGTGACCACCACCAGCAATCACTCACCACCGTCACCACTACAGCCACCACCAACACCACCACCGCAACCACCACCATCACAACCACCACCACCAACACTATGACTACCAGTCACTCACCACTACCAACACCAGTCACTCACCACCACCACCACCTCCACCTCCACCATCAGCAATCACTCACCACAATCACCACTGCAACCACCATTCGTCACCTCCACCAACACCACCAGTAATCACACACCACCACCACGGGACTGCGACACCTCGTTTAAATATTTGATTTGACTTCATCATCTGTCATATAGTGGAGAGAAGATTTTAAGTTCTGAATTCTCTCTCTCTCTCTCTCTCTCTCTCTAAGCCAACAGCCAACTCGCTAACAGCTTTAGCCACCTAGGAGAGAGAGTTTTCCATAGTAAGACAATTTACCGTAAAGCGATGAGAATAACGTTATCACACTCCCATTCCCAAACATTTCCACCGCAACTTTTGTTTCTTCACCCTTTCTCAACTCGACTGAGAAAACAAGTACGGTAAAGCTTGAGTTTCATTATAATTTCAACATGTTATACTTCCTCATAGACCCATATATCCATTTGTAATTTGTCAACATGTATACAATTAAATCCATATATACCTGTAAGTTTTACTAAGCACGTACTATCGTGCACAAAAGTCGTGTCCACTACCCAGCCAGTGAGGTTTCGAATAGCCTTGAGTCTGAAGTTTCGAAACAGCTGGGGGAAATGCTATGGTCGGCCAACAGATGTCGCCCACTGTGCTGTAGGTGGGGGATAGTCTAGTATCAGGCTGTGTGTAGGTGGAGCATAACATCGTGAATTCCACAAACACTGATAACAATAAGAATGTCATGAAGATAGTTAATATTATTAAGCATGGTGAGAGATGTGTAACGGCTAAATAAAAGCACTACAACGACCATATCTCTGCCGTTCATGGCTACGACGGTGAGACTGATGGGCACACCAGTAATTAATTCTCCGTGACTACCAGTAATGGTAGTAATGGAGAATATACACGTTGTTACCAAGGTTGGCGCCACCCACACCAGGGGAAGGAGGTGATATCGAACACTGAAACATGCCGAGGTCTCATTCCTACCATCGTCGTCACCAACAGGTTAGTCACATTAATTTGTCAGCATACCTCATGTCGTCCTTATACTATTGCAGGGTGTTCCATGAGTGACAGCAGATATTTGTTGAGGTGAAAGAATATGTGATATTCAGTTGAAAATCTTCTATACACATAAGCATTTTTCGGTTTACTTTAGGCGTGAGGTAGGTTGTAAAAATTAAGCTGGGCAAAAATTTTGCCATGTTATATTTTATTTTTCTTACCAATTGCAGCCATACTGTGTGCTGTTGTAATCCTTATTGGTGGATTACATAAGGCCTATTAATAGCGTGAAAACCCGTTTGAAGATACTGTAATGTTCCATAACTTGCATAAAACAACATCATACGTTCACGAGTTCCAACTCCACGCCTAGCCTCCCCCTCCTCCCCCCAACCCCCCGCCTCTACCCACCCAACTATTAAACCTCATAATTTGAGCATCGTGGGTTACCACACCTAAACACACTCCCCCCTCCACCTCCCCCCACTCCTCCCTCCCCCACCTCTTCCCTTCATCCCTCCCCCAAGACTAACGTCAATCGAACATTCCAACCCATCCCATCACATTACCTTCCCCTGCATTCTCCAACCCCCCTCCCCCTATTCCACCCATGGCGACGAATTGGACTACTGTAATGAACACTCACAGAACCGACGACATGGCTCCTCCCCCGGAGGTGTTGTGATAGCTCCGAGTGTGAACTTATTTAAGACCAGACTTGACCATCACTAGCGTAAGTTTAGATACATTCTGGAACCAGTGAATATTATTTGTAAAAAAATAAATTTTAAATGAATTAATTTTGGAAGATAAGTATGCCCTAGCTGAAAATTGTCAAAGAAATATGTAAAGCAGTGGAAAACTACATATTTTGATTATCGGCGAGGCTAACTATAAACAATTAATATTTGACGATTGGCTAAAGTCCTGGGCAAATGAACCAACAAGTCATAAGCTAAAAATGATCAAATCATCAGTTTATCCTTGGTCACCATCAAAACAATCCTCTCGACATCACGAAACTATTCTGAATCGTCTAAGAATTAGGCATACGCGATTGACGCGTGGCCAGCTCCTGTCTTCCCTTAATGGAGCCCCACCTATATGCTCCAACTGCCGAACACAAATAGCAGTCCAACATATTCTCATTGGATGCCCTATTTATAATCGGTATCGAACAATGTGCTTCACTAACCCTACAATGTAAGATATTTTAGCAGAGACCCCAAAATTTTCCCTAAGTTCAGTTTTGACCTTTTTGAAATACTGTAATCTCCTCCAAACAATATAACACTAAATTATAGAAGCACAAATATATGTTAACTAATCCCTTTAGCCAGCCCTAGGAGAGACTCAAATGGGTGTCAGTGGTCTGATTAAACTAAATCTTGATGATAATGATTATCGGCGAATGTTCACTCTACAGTCGCAGGGGTGGTGGTGGAAGTTTGTGGGGGGGGGGGAAAGGATCCACTTGCAGTTCACTATGAATACATGAAATAGGAAGGTTTCTTGGGCAGTTGATCCGAAAAGATTTACCAAAACGTTATGTCAGAGTAATAATGCTTAACCTAGGTGTTACTAATACCATTAATTTACTCTAGTATTTAAAAGCCTGTATCAGTTACCACAACATAATATTACTCTGCCATTTCAGATATGCCTGCAGGACGAGCAAATTCGTCGGTCAGTGATTGCTGAGCGAGGCCAAATCATCGGGATGTGGAGAGCCGGGGCAACTGTGCCGATCATTGCTCTCGAAGTGGGGAGGAGCACCAAGACTGTTGGGAGATAGATCCGCCGGTGGGAGGAAGAGGGCTCAGTGGAGACGAAACCTCGAAGCGGGAGGCCACGAGTAACGTCGGCAAGGATGGACGCCATGATCGTGGCAGCTGCAACGGCATATCCAATGCGAACATCAGTGGAGCATACAAGAAATTTGGGCCTCAACTTCCATCACATGACGACGAGACACGAAGCCGGGATCGACTGCCATATTCCAGCTCACAAAGGGTGGCTAACACCTACTCACAAGGAGTGTCGACTCGGCTTTGCATTGGAACTGGAGAACCATTATATTTACCGATGAAACGGTGTTCAGGTCAGTGGGAGCCGAAGCAAGGCAGTGCTGGCGGCCTCCCAGAGAAACACGTTCAACATCGCGCAGTGAGTGGTAGGGTGTCAGTGTCATTCTTGGGGTGGATGTGGGCACATGGGCCAGGTGAACTGGTCAAGATCAATGGCCTTTTCACTGGTGAGCAGTATGTAGACATCCTGGAGCAAGTGCTAATTCCTACAGTCCGGGCTATGGCAGTTTCAGCCCCCCACTCTATCAGGCTGGTTCATGACAACAGTCCCATTCATACCAGCAACATAGTGAAGGACTACCTCCAGGATCACCCTGAAATTGAGGTCATCGACTGGCCAACACTAGGATGTGATATTAATCCGATTGAACATATTTGGGCCATGATGAAACGTGATTAGGATATTGGGGAGCAGCGAACCTGTGCAGCAATAGAGGCCAAAGCTTACGACGTGTGGGAGAGTATACGTCGACGACCAGCGGTGTGCCTGAAGCTGGTCGACTCCATCCCTAATCGCCTTGATGAAGTCCTGAATGCAATGGGTGGCTGGACCAAATACTAAGATGTGTGTATTGGTGTATTGTTTGGATTTTATTCTTGATTGTAAGTACAATTAATATATATTAACTCACCTACAGTGTTATCTTAAATCCATGTCCTTAATGATGTCTTAAACTTTATCTCATGAAAATTCATAACAAAGTAACTTAACAGCCACAAATTATGTATTGTGTGGTATACAATGATCTGCATGACACGTCGTGGAATGTGTTGTCTTATAACACAATGCAATGATATAGTTACAATTGCTACCATCATTGAAATGCTCATGATGTTCAGCACACAATATTAACGGTAACTGAGCACACTCCAAAATATATGAAGCTTGCATATTGTGGTGGGGTGTTTAAACACTGGAACTTGGAAGAATTGGAACTAGATTAAGTCTGAATACTATTTTACAATACTGATAACTTTTTCACTCCACTCTTTTTAACATAAGTATATAATTATATAATATTGCATATTATCACAAATATTTATTAAGCAAAGGATGGGTGGAATATAAATAAATATTACCATAATCTCTTTGTCGGAATAACAACAAAATTGTGACGTGGTCGCTGAGTAAAACTAGCTAGGCCCTTCACCCTGATCCTTGCATATTTCACTTTTATCCTTAATATATTCCATTCTTTAAAGTATCATTGTGACCTGAGCGGCAATAAGCACCCAGGGCACTGCACCTGTTCCATGAATTCGTAACCATAAAGAAACAACTGTAAGACAAAACGTAGTTAAAAAGGCAGCTTGAAATTATGGTGGTATAAATAATAAATAAACCTGCCTCTCATCCAGCCCCCACCTCCTCTATTCACCCCCACACACACACACTACAGTGGGCGACATCTGTTGGCCGACCATAGCATTTCCCCCAGCTGTTTCGAAACTTCAGACTCAAGGCTATTCGAAACCTCACTGTGGCTGGGTAGTGGACACGACTTTTGTGCACGATAGTACTTTAGTACTTCTCCTTAGTCTGTATCACCCCTGAAGATGTGAATTACACAAAAGCGCTTAATGACTTCGTGTTTTCTTCTTTCCTTGTGGTTATCAGCATATATATATATATATATATATATATATATATATATATATATATATATATATATATATATATATATATATATATATATATATATATATATATATAGTGTTAACATCTATGTACAGTCAGCCAAAGTTGCACCAACCCCACCCTGGGTCTCGTGCTCGCAAATTTAAGATCATGACAAGTTTCCAAATATTCGTATATTTGCTTAAATAATGAAGAAATTATATCAATGATTTGGCAACTCAACTACACCTAGGGCTGGCACGAGATTCTCACATCAAATTTCAAGAATATACAGTATGTTCCACATTTAATCTTGAGTGTTTCATGAAGGAATTAATTGTCTTTACAATGTGAGCATTACATAATATGTTTGGCCGTAAGTTAGAGAGCAGACATTGTAATAGACTCATTTGTCAGTCACGACATTGTATCTTCGTATATTATAGTTCTCAGTGTGTGTGTGTGTGTGTAAATAAATTACTTAGCAATTATGGCAATTATAACACGAATTATATGTGAAATGTGTGCTATTGGGAAAATGAAGTATCCAAGTGGCAGCTGATGTATGGAGTTTGATATCTGGTTCCCCTTTGTCGAACTAAAAATCGACAATTATCTGGCAAAAGACTGTGTACTCATCATTTTCTATATTTACCTATCATATTTATGATGTCAGCATCAGGTTTTACGCCCACCAATCACATATCACCTGGCATGGTCTAATCAATCTATAAGAGCTTGACCGAAATGTTGTTGTTAATACGGGATCAACAGTAGGCATTACTTCTGTCACCATGAACACGACACAACAGAGCTTAACTACTCGCGGCCAAAAAATCACCCTCCGAGAAGAAGGCCTTACGGTGCGTTCCATCGCAGACCGACTTGCTGTTTCGACTTCAACTGTGAAGAGGTGGATCAGGAGATATGCCGAAACAGACATTTTAACTGATTTGGGTATGTGTGAAAATTTCAGATTGAACCGGGATATAAACAATATCTAAGATATTTATTTTTATATAAATGATATGATAATGCAAATATTATAATGTAAATGTTATGTTTTTTTGTGAAAGGTTATGTGTATGCCATAGCGTTAATGGCATACCAGGTTATGCCATAGGAGATCCAAAAACAATATTTTGTCTATTTTCAGAAAGAAGACCACGCCCCCGACTGACTACTATGGATGAGGATGCAGTCATAATAGCAGCAATCCGAAACAACCCGTTCTCCAACCCTGTCGCCATCAGAGAGGCGTTCCACTTAGACGTCTGTACACAGACTGTCAGGTCACGTTTGCATGAGGCGAGCATACAACACAGAGTCCCTGCCATAAAGGAACGGCTAACTGAACAACACCGCACTGGTCGCCTCCAGTTTGCCCAGCAATATGTGGGGGAGGACCTGGAGTTTTGGTCGCGAGTAGTCTTCACGGACGAGAAGACTTTTGCCAGTACTAACCACAGTAAAACTCATTTGTGGCGGCTAAATCGCACGAGGTAAGTAAACTTAACATATTAACAAGTCCATAATGATTAAAATAAGATTTAGACCGTATTTGTCGATATAGCCGTAAAACATCAAACAGCTCGGTATACATTTTCAAATATAAGTCTTAAGATTATCGCATAACATTAAAATTTATTTTCAAGTATTATACTACAAACTTAATATAAGATGTAATAGCTTAATTAGGCCAATATATTTATATTTGTATTGTATTTTCCCTTCTTGCAGATACGACAGGGCCCACATATACGAGGTGGCTAGAAGTGGGCATGTGACGCTGAACGTGTGGTGCTACATATCCCTGCACGGTATGGGAGATGTTTTCTAAATTAAGGGGAGGTTTACGGCAAATAAATACCTAGACATCGTGCGGAATCGGTTCCCCCCTTAATTCAGGAACGCAATTTCCCATTCCATGCTGGGCCAATTACTTTTATTCATGAAAGATGTCCCATCCACACAGCCAGAGCAGTGCGTCAGTAGTTTGATGGGCAGCAACACCTCAGGCTCTTGGAATTGCCGAGTAAGGATTGCGACATGAATCCCATTGAAAATATCTGGGCAAGTATCGTCAATTCTTGGGAGCCCGAGTTCGAGAGGACGCCGAACCAGCTGTTCGACCACGTGACAAGACAGTGGGAGATTTTTTTAAACTAACCTGAGCTTATTTCAAACAACGTATCTTCTATGCAGCGGAGGCTGCAAGCTGTAATTAATAAGGAGGGTGGTTGGACCCGTTATTAAACAATATACTGTAAATAATACACCTGGATGACCAAAAAACTTTAACATGACATATGAATAAAGAAAGGAATTGATAAGAAATTAAAGGGAGGGGAGTAGCAGCTCAGAAATAGGTATAATGAACTAACTAGGAATGTTAAGAAAAATATAAGGAAGGCAAAGAGGGACTACGAATTCAGGAGGAGAATCCAAGGCGAATCCCAAGGGATTACTCCAGGTGTCTATATTTTAATCCTTGAAAGAAAGAAATATATTATAAACCTTAAATTTAAATTATGCAATGACAATAAAGCCAGTTGTAATATGATTAAAAAAAAAGTAGAAACAAACCCTCTCCCCCCCAAGAAATGAGAGCTATTCAACCCCTTTCTGAGTCCTCATCAATTCTATATATGTATACTGTCTCTCTCTCTCTCTCTCTCTCTCTCTCTCTCTCTCTCTCTCTCTCATTCACTGAGTTATTAATAAAAATACCATCAAGCACAGTTTGTAGAACACCAAAATGACCACTACAATGTTTTTTCCCTTCTCCACACATCCGTGAGGCGCTGGTGCAGGGATGCCACATGCCATTATTGTGTCAGTTGAGTCTATTACAGTGTCTGCTCTCTAACTTACGTCAAATTATATTATGTAATACTCACATTGTAAAGACAATTAATTCCGTCATGAAACACTCAAGATTAAACGTGGAACATATTGTATATTCTTGAAATTTGATGTGAGAATCTCGTGGCAGCCCTGGTTGTAGCTGCGTTACCAATTCATTGATATAATATCTTAATTTTATAAGCAAATATACGAATATTTGGAAACTTGTCATGATATTAAATAACGATGAATAGTTTATAATTGTAAAGATGCTACTTTTGGATTGTTTAATATTTATCCTGACAGTTATACAGCCGAAAATATATCTACCAATCACAATCGCCTTTACATACAGCCAGCCTTCTTTCCTTCAAGTATTACCAGGTAAAATTGCGAGCACGAGACCCAGGGTGGGGTCGGTGCATCTTTGGTTGACTGTACATATTTATGCCATATATACATGTACAATTAATTAGCTTTATACGTAATTAATTCACTGTTGCCCACCTACAGCCAATCATTGTAATTCACTGTATAATTTATTCATCAATCTGCCCTCCCCCCTCCATATATTTGACTGATCACAGCCATCCAATTAAATCCTATTTAATCTCGTGTATTAACTCGTTGTAGCCCGGCTGCCCATCGACACTAATCATCAATTACCTGTTTTAATATTCCAATTTATCCCTAATTAGAGGTTAATGACCAATTACCACCAGCGGGTAATCAGTAGGTTAAAACACTCTGGGATACGGAACTAGTAACCTTCGCCTGGCGTTTGTGTGAGTTACGACAAATGAACCCGCAATCGGTCAGTGAGCTTGGTAAATAGTCAGTTAGCTCACACGCTAGAGAGACAGTTCAATCAAGACTTATATCACTTAACAGTTAGTTAACTCGCTCAACTACTCGGCAGTCAGTTACCTCACTCACCAGTCAGTTAGCTCACTTAATACTCAGATCACTCAACAGTCATCACACTTACAACTCAGTTAGGTTAGGTTAGCAGCAGTAAAAACAGCAATAACAACAGCAGCATTAACAACAATAGTAGAAACAAAAACAACAGTAACAACAGCAGCAGTAATAACAGCAGCAGCAGCAGTAACAACAAAGATAGTAACAGCAGCAGTAACAACAACAACAATAATAACAACAACAGTAACAACAGCAACAACAGTAACAACAATAATAACAACAGCAGCAGTACCAACAGCAGCAGTACCAACAGCAGCAGTAACAACAACAATGGTAACAACATCATTAACAAGGTAGCAAGTAATAACAACAACAATGGTAATAGCAATAATTAAAAGCAGCAGTAAAAACAGTAATAACAGCAGCAGTAACAACAGCAGCAGTAACAACAACAATGGTATAGCGCGGTAACAACAGCAGCAATAACAGCGCAGTAATAACACCAGCAGTAATAACAAATGGTAAATAAACGCAGTAATAACAAGCAGTAACGAAGCAGCAACAACAGCAGTAACAACAGCAGCAGTAATACAAACAATGGTAACAACAGCAGTAATAATAGCGGCAACAACAGCAGTAATAACAGCAGTAACAACAGCAGTAATAACAGCAAGCGTTCAAAAGCAGTAAAAGTAATAACAGCAGAAATAACAACAGCAGTAGTAACCGCAGTAGTAACAACAGCAGTAATAACAGCAAGTAACAACAACATCATTAACAACAACAACAGCAACGACAGCAGTAATAAAAACAGCAGTAACAAAACAAAAGTAATAAAAGTAGTAACAGCAGCAAAAAGAACAACAGTAACAACAGCAGTAAATAACAACAGCAGTAGCAACAACAGCATAAATCAACAACAACAGTAACAAATAGCAGTAAATAACAGATACAGTAAAACAGATTTAACAACAACAGTAACAGCAGCAGTAACAACAACAAGAGTTGCAACAGCAGTAATAAATAGCAGTAAAGCAGTACAGTAAATAACAACAGCAGAATAATAGCAGTAATAACAACATTAAAACAAAAGTAGAGTAAATAACAGCAGCAACAGTAATAACAGCAGTAATAAAACAGCACTAACCAAAACCAAAAAAGGCAGTAACAATAAAATCAGTAAACAAAAACTGCAGTAAATAAGAAAGTAAATAACACAGAAACAACAGCACATTAACAAAAGCACAGTAACAACAGTAACAACAGCAGTAACAACAGAAGCAGTAATAACAGCAGCAGTAACAATATCATTAACAACAGCAGTAGCAACAACAATGGTAAGAACAGCAGTAATAACAGCAGCACTAACAACAGCAGTAATAACAGCAGCACTAACAACAACATCACTAACAACAACAACAGTAACGACAGCAGTAATAACAGCAGCAGTTACAACAGCAGCAGTAACAACAACAATGCTAACAAAAGCACTAATACCTGGCAACAACAGCAGCAGAATAACAGCAGCAGCCGCTAACCGCAGCAGCAATTAACAAACAATGGTAACAGCAGCAGTAACAACAGTAGGAGTAACAACAGCAGTAATAACAGCAACTGTACTAACAACAATGGTAACAAAAGCAGTAATAACAGCGGCAGTAACAACAGCAGTAATAAGAGCAGCAGTAACAACAGCAGCAGCAACAACAGCAGTAATAACAGCAGCAGCAACAACAGCAGTAAAAATAACAGCAGTAGCAACAACAATGGTAACAACAGCAGTAATAACAGCAGTAATAACAACAGTAGTAGCAACAACAATGGTAACAACAGCAGTAATAACAGCAGCAGTAACAACAGCAGTAATAAGAACAGCAGTAGCAACAACAATGGTAACAAAAGCAGTAATAACAGCAGCAGTAACAACAGCAGTAATAACAGCAGCAGTAACAACAACATCACTAACAACAACAACAGTAACGACAGCAGTAATAAATGCAGCAGTAATACCAACAGTAGTAACAAAAACAACAGTAACAGCAGCAGGAATAACAACAGCAGCAGGAATAACAACATCAGCAACAAGAACAACAGTAACAACAGCAGTAACAACAACAGCAATAGCAACAACAGCAGTAACAACAACAACACTAACAGCAGCAGTAACAACAACAACAGTTGCAACAGCAGTAATAACAGCATTAGTAGTAACAGTAACAGTAACAACAACAGCAGTAACAACAGTAGCAGTAATAACAACATCAGTAACAACAGTAGCAGTAATAACAACATCAGTAACAACAGTAGCAGTAACAACAGCAACAGTAACAACAGCAGAAATAACAACAGCACTAACTAAAAACTAAAAACGGTAGTAACAATAACAGCAGTAACAAATACCGCAGTAACAACAGCAGTAACAACAACAGCAGGAACAACAGCATTAACAAAAAGCATAGTAACAACAACAGCAGTAACAACAACAGCAATAACAACAAGGCAGTAACAAGAGAAGTAACAACAATAGCAGTAACAACAGCACTAACTAGAAGTGTAGTAACAACAACAGCAGTAACAACAACAGCAAAACAACAGCAGTAGTAACAACAGCACAAACAAAAACGGTCGTAACAACAGCAGCAGTAACAAAAACTGCAGTAATAACAGCAGTAACAACAACAGCAGTAACAGCAGCAGCAGTATTAACAAATACAGTAGCAACAGCAGTAACAACAGTATCATTAATAACAAATACAGTAACAACAGCAGCAGGAACAACTGCAAAAATAACAACAGCAGCAGTAACAATAGCAGCAGTAACAACAGCAGAAGTAACAACATTAACAAGATTTGTAACAAAAAGGGTATTAAAAACAACACCAGTAACAACAACAGCGGTAACAAAAACAGCAGTAAGAATAGCAAAAATAGCACTAACACGAAGTGTAGTAACAGCAACAGCAGTAACAATAACGGCAATAACAACAGCAGTAACAAAAACAGCAGTAACAACAGCAGCAACAACAGAGGCAGTAATAACCAATACAGTAACATCAACAGCCGTAACAACAGCAGCAGTAATAAGAGATACGGTAACAACAACAGCAGTAACAACAGCTGTAACAACAGCAGTAATAACAAAAGCAGTCGTAGCAACAGCAGTAACAACAAAAACAGCAATAACAACAATGGCATTAAAAACAGCAGTAACAACAAAAACAGTAACAACATCAGTAACAACAACAGCAGTAACAACAACAACAACAGTAACAACAGCATTAACAACAAAGCAGTAAAAACAACAGTAACAACAGTTGCAGTAACAACAATACCAGTGACATGAGCAGTAATAACAAGTACTGTAGCAACAACAGCAGTAATAACAGCAGCAGTAATAACAAATACGATAACGAAAAAACAGTAATAACAACAACAGCAGTAACAACATCAGCAGTAACAACAAAAGTAGCAACAGCAGCAGTAATAACAAATACAATAACAACAACAGCAGTAACAATAACAGCAGTACCATCAAGAGCAGTAACAACAGCAGCAGTAATAACAGCAGCAGTAATAACAGCAGCAGTAATAACAGCAGTGATAACAACAGCACTAACAAAAACGGGAGTAACAGCAACAGTAGTAACAACAAAAGCAACAGCAACATAACAACAATAGTAGTAACAACAACAATAACAACAACATCAGTAACAAAAACAGCATTAACAACAGTAGCAGTATTAACAGCAGTAATAACAACAGCACTAACAAAAAGGGTAGTAACAACAATAGCTGTAACAACAGCAGTAACAAAAAACGGTAACAACAGCAGCAGTAGCAACAACAACAGTAGCAACAACAGCAGTAACAACAACAACAGTAACAACAGCAGTAACAACAAGAGTAACAACCCAGTAATAACAACAGCAGTAACAACAGTAGCAGTAATAACAACAACAGTAACAATAGCATAAGTAACAAAAACAGCAGCAACAACAGCAGTAGTAACAGCAGCAGTTGTAACAACAGCAGTAATAACAACAGCAGTAACAATAACAACAGTAACAACAACAACAGCAATAACAACAGCAGCAGTAACAACAACAGCAGTAACAATAGCAGCAGTAACAGCAGCAGCAGTAACAACAAAAGCAGTATCAACAACATTAGTAACAACAACAGCAATAGCAACAGCAACAGCATCAGTAGCAAAAACAGCAGTAACAACAGCAGTGACAACAACAACAGTAACAACAGCAGTAACAACAGCAACAGTAACAGCAACAGCATTAACAACAACAGCATTAACAACAGCAATAGAAACATCAATAACAGCAACAACAACAGCAGTAACAACAACAATAGTAACTTCAATAGCAGTAACACCAACAGTAGCAGTACCACAGCAGTAAGAACAGCAGTGACACAACAACAACAACAACAACTATCTCCAAACCCTATATTACAAGTGATATCAAGGCAATGGTAAAAGAAAAACACAAACTCCAAAGAACATTTGCAAAAAGACCCATAATTTTCGGTTATGTTTATCGAAGTACCAGAAATAGAGTAACTCAAGCATTGGAGCAACAATAAGAAAACCTGGAGTATCATCAATTCTATTCAAAACAGGAACACTCAACCTACGGCCCCCACTCACCTCTTATGATAAATGTTACGTTTGTAACGGAACCCTCACTGATTACCAACCACTTCAATGATTATTTTATCAATGTTGGCCTACTTGCTAAACAGACATCAAAATACTGTTCTCATCTCCTGTCACGGCATATGAATTGTTGACCATTATAAAAATGTACAAAGATACAGCAGCAGGTTACAACAATATACCAATGAGCATCATTAAGAAAGTAGCCACCTGTTACTACTTGTTTTCTTACACATTTGTAACTCCTCCTTTACTAGTGGTGTCTTTCCGGATAAACTGAGAATTGCTAAAGTTCGTCCAGCATATAAAAAATCTGGGGACAAAGGTCTTTTCAAGAATTACTGCCCCTTATCACTCCTCCCAGACTTAAGTAAGATACCGTAGATGCGAGCACATAGTAGACTAAATTCCCTTTGCACTGTCAATAACATCCTTACAGCTTCTCAGTTTGGATTTAGAGCTAGAAGGGCCCTGCTATCCTTAACTAATGACATCTTAAACTCCTTTGATGACAGTCAATTCCCAGTCGGAATATTCCTGGACCTCTCTAAAGCCTTTGATACTGTCAATCAAACCATCCTCCTGTCAAAGCTTGAACTTCACGGCGTTAGGGGCTTATCCCACAATTGGTTTACCTTGTATCTGTCTAACAGGAAGCAGTATGTCTGCTATAATAATCATCAATCTTACTCCTCACCAATTTTGTATGGCGTTCCTCAAGGATTCATTCTCGGTCCTGTACTGTTCTCATTGTACATAAATGATGGAGTCCAATCCAGCACACTCGTAAAATAAAACTTATTTGTAGACGATAGTAATCTCTATGCCAGCAGCTCAGATCTCCATTCCTTGATGAGAATTATAAACAATGAAGTGACAAAAGTCAGCAACTGGGTAATATGTAATATACTGACCTTAAACCTCGAAAAAACCCACAAGACCATCTTTCACAGAAGGGAAAACTTGCCTCCAGGTTTGGACCCCCTGTACCTTAGTAATACAGTCCTGAAACATGAACAAAATACTAAATTCCTTGTGGATTATTTTTAAAAATAACCAAAATTGGAAAACCACATACAAACTATTCACAGTAAAGTCAATAAAAGTGCGGTATCCTGTTTCACACTCATCAGTCACTCACTCTTGCAGCAATGAAAGAACTCAATTATGATCTTGTTTACCAACAAATGATACACTGTCACACACTATGGGGGATCTCTGGCTCCACAAAAGCACAACCCCTGGTCACTGCACAGAAGAAAGTTGTACGGTCAATGACTTACTTAAAAAGAGAAAAAACCCTGATCTCACTGACGAACAATTTGTTAAATTGAAAATATTAAAATTCGAGGATATTAACACTTGCTGCTGTGCCCTATTTGTTTACAAATTTGTAAATCATTTGATTGACAATAATTATTTCCAGTTCTGAAATAATTAAAGATACAACTTAAGACACCCAGAGCTACTAAGACTCCTCTCAGTCACAGACCTCCATAAAATATCGTGGTGTGAAGGTGTGGAAGAACGTACCCCCACTCATCCGAGCAAAAAATACGCTCCCTTCCTATATATAATTTTTCTTAAAAAAAAAATATATATAAATATATTGTTAATATATATATATATATATATATATATATATATATATATATATATATATATATATATATATATATATATATATATATATATATATATATATATATATATATATATATATATATATATTGTTAAGGAATTAACATTTCTGTAATGCCTTCTTTATATTCCTACTTTTCTTGTACCATTAAAACCAGGTAGATATATAAAAATTACCATTGCAATAAATATTATTATGTATTTGCCGTCAAGACATGATCCTTACAGTTCCCGTCCTCTTGTTTTACCTCAATACAACCCCTGCTGTGTAACTGCCCTCATTTATCATATTAATGTATATCAACTCCATTTCAAAATAAATAAATGTAAAAAAGAAACATAAAAAATAAATAAATAAATATATAGATTACGAGGTGATAATTGTGGTAACATTCTCATATGTCATTACTAACACCATGTTACGTGTACTTTTCCAGATGATACTAAAATGTTACATAATACATTCTTGAGATACTGTAAATGTACAGTATATATCAGGTGCCACTAAGAGAGCTCAGGCTCTCAATGGGCTCAGCCATGGCATTATTGCTAATATTATCGAATCTGTATCTGTATTATTCTGGCGAAATAACTGTTCCAATAAAATATATCAATATCAACATCAATAACAACAACAGTAGTAACAAAAACAGCAGTAACAACAACAGCAGTAACAACAATGGCAGTAACAACAACAGTAGTAACATCAGTAGCAGTAACAACAACAATAGTAACATCAATAGCAGTATCAAAAAAAGTAGTAACTTCAATGGCAGTAAGAACGACAGTAATAGCAAAAGCAGCATTAACAACAACAACAACAACAACAACAACAACAACAACAACAACAACAGCATTAACAACAACAGAAACAAAAGCAGTGACACAAAAACAACAACAACAGTAACAACAACAGTAGTAACAACAGCAGCCGCAACAGCAGTAAAAAGAACAGCAATAACAGCAGTAACAACAACAGCAACAACAGCATTAACAACAACATCAGTAACAACAACAGCAACAACAGCCGTAACCAAAAACAGCACCAACAGCAACAGCAACAACAACAACAGTATCAAAAACAGTAGTAACAGTAACAGCATTAGCAGCAACAGCAATAACAACATCAACATCAATAACAACACCAGTAACACCAACAGCTGTAACAACAACAGTGACAATAGCAGTAACAACAATAGCAGTAACAACAATAGCAGTAACAACAACAGCAGTACCAACAACAGCAGTAACAAAAGCAGTAACAACGCAGTAACAACAGCAATAACAATAACAAACGTACCAACAACAGCAATAAAACAACAACAACAACAACAGTACCAATAACAACAGTTACAACAGCAGTAACAACAACAGAAATAACAACAACAGCATTAACAAAAGCAGTAACAACAGCAGTAACAGCAACAGTAACAACGCAGTAACAACAGCAATAATAATAACAGAAGTACCAACAACAGCATTAACACAACAACAACAACAACAACAACAACAGTACCAATAACAACAGTTACAACAGCAGTAACACAATAACAACAGCAGTAACACAACAACAACAACAGCAATAACAACAAAAACAGTAACAACAACATTAGCAATAATAAGAGTAGAAACAATAACATTTGTAATAACAAGAGCAGTAACAACACCAGAAGTAACGACAACAGCAGTAACAACAAAAGCAGTAACACCAACAACAGTAATAAAGGCAGCAGTAAAAGCAACAGCATTAACAGCAACAGCAGAGACACAACAACAACAACAACAGTAGTAGCAACAACATCAGTAACAGCAGCAGTAACAACAACAACAGCAGTAGCAATACCTGTAAAACAGTAATATTCGTAATAACAACAGTAGTAACAACAACAGCAGTAGCGACAAAAACAGGAATAACATCCGCAGTAACAGCAACACCAGTAATAACAACAACAGCGACACAACAACAAAGCAGAAGTAACAACAACAGCAGGAATAACAACAGCAGTAACAAAAACAGCAGTAACAACAGCAGTAAAAACAACAACAGCAGTAACAATAACTGTAGAAACAATAATATTCGTAATAAAAAGAGCAGTAACAACAACAGCAGTAACAACAACAGCAGTAACAACAACAGTAACAACAGAAGTAATAACAACAGCAGTAACAACAGCAGAAGTAACAACAATAGCAGTAACAACAACAGTATCAACAGTAGTAACAGCAACAGCAGTAAAAATAACAACAGCAGTAACAACAGCAGTAACATTAGCGGAAATAACAACAATAGCAGTAAGAACAGCAGTAACATGAACAGTAACAACAGCAGCAGTACTAACAACAGCATTAACAGCACTACTACCAAAAACAACATTAACAACAACAACAGTAACAAATGCAGCAGTAACAGCGACAGTAGTAACAACAACAGTAACACAACAACAACAACAGTAACAACAACAGGAACAACAGCAGCAGTAACAACAGCAGCAGTAACAACAGCGGCAACAACAGCAGCAGCAACAACAGTAATAATTATTAGAAACAATAATAGTGTTACGAACCCCTCCACCCAGCACTACGAACCACGCCATCTATTGTCCTGATCTACCTACCCAGCACCACGAGCAACGCCATCTAGGGACGAGACACGAGTATGACTCGTCTTAGTTAACACTCCGGGGTTTCCCTTCTCCATATCCTGGTTGTTGCGTCACTTCCTCCCAGTCTTCTTTGTGAGCTCCAATTCGAGGAGAGAGGACTTGGCTCTGGGAAGTGACCACAGGATCATCTATCCTCTAAACCTACGGCACAGTGACTACCTACCGTCTTCTACAATACTCAGCCTTACTCGTCAGCCATCTCAGCTCCTCACTTAAGTATTTGTATCTTGTATTGCCTCCCCCACGTCCACTTGCTTCAAAATTGTTTATGTTGTATTAATATGTATATACTGTTAATGTTTAGGTTAAGTTTGGTTAAGGGTAATTTATAAGCTGAATATTTTGTTTAGGGATTTATGGTACTTTATTATACACAACGAAAACTCGCATCCTTTGTCTACCCTTTTATAGTCCGATTGTCTTTGTTTTTTTTTTTGTTACCTGTTGGGATCTGGGTAGACGTATAACTATATTCTAAATCCCCAACTCGTAACAAATGGCGACCGTGACAGGACTACGACCTTAAGTACCATATTCCTTCCCCCCTTGTTACTCAGTGTTAATTATTCCTCCCAGTCACTTCTGTTCACAATTGCTTTACGGTGGTTTAAAGTTTCCTTCATATGTGTGTGCATATATTGGTATTACCGTACAGTAAGAGTGACAGCCGTAGGATATTAGGTTCCAAGTGTCATAAGGCTTACCTGTTATTACACGTGGCAGTCGTGTAGTAAGTCTTATCGAGTGTAGGGAAGAATCCGGATCTGTTTAATGCCGTACCCTCACTCCAGAGTAGGCTGTTCCATAGTCACTAGTTTAGGGTGAAGTGATATCTTGGGACGCCCCGCTCTACCAGGACCCCATAATTATAAAGCCTCATTATTGTTCTTCTCATTATCTCATTCGGGGTCAATCATACCATTTATCAGGGTTGTTAATCCGGATCTTTATATAAATGCCGTAATACGCCCTTCCTCTTTCAAGTATCTCAGGGTTGTTAATCCGGATCTTTATATTAATGCCGTAATACGCCCTTCCTCTTTCAAGTATATCAGGGTTGTTAATCCGGATCTTTATATTAATGCCGTAATACGCCCTACCTCTTTCAATTCTCTTATCCTTATCTAAGGATCTTCTCAGAAGAACAATAATCATAAGTGTAATTTCCCAAGGTATAACTTGGTTAGTTTCCGGGACTTTCTGGTTATCCACTGCCGTGATATTTTCTAGGGTAATCCATTTATCTTATCTTTTGACCATTAGTTAATTTATCCTATTTTCTTAACAATGGCCACCTCAGGTTTTGATCTCCAGGATTTTATTGAAAATCCTTCCGTAGCTAAATTACGTGTTAATATCCTGAAGAAAGAATGGAAAGAAATAGCCAACTATTACAATATCCCATTTTCACAGCAACTGACTAAGGAAATGTTAAAAATCATGTGATTGAAGTGTTGGTTCAACAAGAAGTTTTAAAAGAATCCGCTGTTGACAGATTAACGCCCATGTCCAAGAAACTTCAACCACTATCCACCACCCCTCCTCACTCAGAAGTTGCCTCAGGTCTGGCTAGCCCTCAAGAAGAAACACAAAGAGTAGACGCCTTAGAACTAGAACGAGCTAGGTTCGAGTTCCAAATCAAAATGAAAGAACTCGAGTTGGAACAGGCCAAGTTGGAGCAGGAGGACAAGTTGGAGCAGGCCAAGTTGCAGCATGAAGAAAAGTTGGGACAGGCCAAGTTGGAGCAGGAGGACAAGTTGGAGCAGGCCAAGTTGCAGCATGAAGAAAAGTTGGAACAGGCCAAGTTGGAGCAGGCCAAGTTGGAGCAAAAGTTGGAGCATGAGGGAAGGTTAGAACAAGCCAAGTTGGAGCATGAGGAAATGATGGAACAGGCCAAGTTGGAGCAGGAGGTTAGACTGAAAGAACTACAGGTAAGAGAGATAGAAGTCACCTTAACATCGGAGTTTAAATCAAAAGAAGTGGCATTAAAAGAGAAACTAGCTGCTTTTAACCCTGTTAATGCTTCTTCCCTTGTTCCCGGGTTTGATGAATCCGATATGGACGGGTCATTTAGGACTTTTGAGAAAATAGCCGGGAAGAATGAGTGGCCAAAGGACCAGTGGGTGTCAGTGTTAGTTCCTAAATTATGTGGTAAGGCTCGTAGAGTTTATAACTGTTTAGACCAGACTGATGACTATGATAACGTAAAAAAGAATATCCTCACCTCTTATGCTATCACGCCAGATAGATACCGGCAGAAGTTTCGTAAACAAACCAAAACATTTTCACACACCTTTGTTGAGTTTGCTCAAGAAAAGCTTAGGTTTTTCAAGAAGTGGTTAGAGGCTACAGAGACCTCCACATTTCAGGATTTGTTAAACTTGGTAGTCCTGGAGGAGTGGAAGAGCAAGATACCATTTCACATCTTGAAGCATGTGGAGGAGCGTGGAGAGGTTAATTTAGGACGTGCGGCTGAGCTGGCTGATGCATACGCCTTGCTGGTGGAGTCACTGGGCAGTAGGGAACGTGGTACTTTCAGGCATGTTAGGTCCTCCTCTGATGATAACCTTGGGGACGTGAGTGGTAGGTCGAAAGGTCCCACACCTACCCCCCCCTGATGCAACCAAGTTTTATTGTTCTTACTGTAAAAACCCAGGCCATACGATCCAGTCTTGTAAACACCCAAAGTGTCGAATTGCTAAAAGTAGTTACCTGGATCCCAAATCCAAACCAATAGCAAATACCAATGTGGAAAGGCCCCATCAGGATCTCTTCTCTTCATTCACCTATGAGGGAAAAATTTCAATCATAGAGGGGTCTCGTTCTTTCCCTATTCGTATACTACGTGATACGGGCGCAGCACAATCTATCCTCCTGTTTAACGTCATTCCTGATATATCTACCGCATTTACTAACGAGAGTGTTCTAATTTCAGATCTCTCATCCCATTCTTCCTATCCCTTAGCTAAAGTGCACCTCCAATGTCCCTTGATTACTGGGGAAGTGCAAATAGCCATTAGGAAAGATCCAATGCCTGTGAGCGGCATTCATTTATTATTGGGTAATGACTTGGTTGGAGATCTAGTGGTTCCTAACATAAAGACAGTCGACTCTCCCTTACCTGTCAACTTCACCACTGACCTTAAAGAAACTATTCCTCATCTTTTCCCATCTTGTGCTGTCACCCGGTCACAGTGTGTGCGTAATGGGCCCTCTTCATGTGAAACCACCTCCAATATCTTATTACCCACAGAAGATCTGTACAATAAGACCATTAGTAAGGATGAGCTCATTACAGCCCAACAATCTGATCCATCTTTGTTCAAACAGGTGATGAAAGACCCCAGTGTGGACCATTGTACATCTTCGGCTTACCACCCACCGTCCCAAGGTTGCTTGGAACGGTTCCATCAAAACTTTCAAGTCGATGCTAATAAACTATCTCCCCTCAACTATATAGTCCATACTCCTGATCGCAGAAAAGATTCACAACTTGTTCACATTAATCTCATGAAACTTTACAATTCCAGGCAGTCAGAGGAAGACATCCCAGAGGCTATAAGTCAACCTGTATTGCATACGGTTTTGTCAGGGCCGGAGCCGGAGACAGATGACATGGACCTATTGGAGAATTTAGACTTCCCTCAACCTAAAGAAAACCCTGCTAACAGTCACATACTCAACAACTTGGATGAGTATTTTTCTGTTCTGAATCCATCTCAAGCAAAAGATCTCACTAAGTTATTATCAACATTTCCTAAAGTCACGTCAGACCTCCCAGGGTTTTGCAATATACTTAAACATTATATTAAGCTAATCTCAGATGATGTACAACCCATTAGGCAATCAGCATATCGACTAAATCCACAAAAAAGAGAGATTATGAAAAAAGAGGTAGATTTTTTGTTAAAACATAACTTAGCTGAGCCTAGTACCTCCCCCTGGGCTTCACCTTGCCTTCTCATTCCAAAACCCGTTGGCACTTTTCGTTTCTGTACCAATTATCGTAAAGTGAACCAGGTCACTGTCTCAGACTCCTACCCTTTACCTTTGAGTGAAGATATAATAGACAGCATAGGCTGTGCAAAATTTATCAGTACCGTGGACCTGTTGAAAGGATATTATCAAGTGGGACTCACGGATAGGGCAAAAATAATCTCGGCATTTATAACTCCATTTGGTCTTTTTCAATATTTGGTTATGGCTTTTGGCTTTTCTAATGCTCCGGCCACATTCCAGAGGGCCATCAACTTCCTAATTCAAGACTTAGGTGGGACGTTCGCCTACCTGGATGACCTGGTGGTGGTGTCGGACAGCTGGGACGAACATCTGGTGCGTTTGGAGATACTGTTTGCACGACTGCAAGAGACTGGATTCACCATAAACCTGGCTAAATCTGCTTTTGGCCGGGCCTCAGTGACCTACCTGGGACATATCGTTGGGCATGGTATGGTGAGACAAGGACGCAAACGTTAAAGCCATCTTGTCCTTCCCCACTCCAAGGACGAGGAAGGAACTCATGCGCTTCCTGGGGATGTGCGGCTACTACCTTCGGTTCTGCAGTAACTTCTCCAGCGTGGCCGGACCCCTCACAGACCTTACCAGTTCTGTGGTCCCTTACATCTGGAACCAGAGGTGCGACCAGTCTTTCCACCGCCTCAAAGCCTTCCTTGCCTCCAAGCCTGTAGTCCACCCCCCTGACTACACCTTGCCCTTCCATCTGCAAATCGACGCTAGCGGTGTCGGAGTGGGGGCTATGCTCCTACAACCCGACCCAACCACTGATGTCCTTCACCCTGTGGCATACTACTCCGCCAAGTTGAAAAAGCATCAGACCAACTACTCGACCATAGAGAAGGAGGCCCTGGCTCTGGTGTTGGCAATAAAGAAGTTTGAATGTTACCTCCAGTCTTGCCCACAAACAACCCTAGTCTTCACCGACCATAACCCACTCACGTTCATCCAACCAGATTGCAGCTTCCTTATCCCGAGCTCCAGTGGAAATGCAGCAGCTACTCTCCAGACGCACCAGGTGATCACCTCCGCGCCCGCGCTACGGAGGTCTTTGGAGGGGGGGTGTGTTACGAACCCCTCCACCCAGCACTACGAACCACGCCATCTATTGTCTTGATCTACCTACCCAGCACCACGAGCAACGCCATCTAGGGACGAGACACGAGTATGACTCGTCTTAGTTAACACTCCGGGGTTTCCCTTCTCCATATCCTGGTTGTTGCGTCACTTCCTCCTAGTCTTCTTTGTGAGCTCCAATTCGAGGAGAGAGACTTGGCTCTGGGAAGTGACCACAGGATCATCTATCCTCTAAACCTGCGGCGCAGTGACTACCTACCGTCTTCTACAATACTCAGCCTTACTCGTCAGCCATCTCAGCTCCTCACTTAAGTATTTGTATCTTGTATTGCCTCCCCCACGTCCACTTGCTTCAAAATTGTTTATGTTGTATTAATATGTATATACTGTTAATGTTTAGGTTAAGTTTGGTTAAGGGTAATTTATAAGCTGAATATTTTGTTTAGGGATTTATGGTACTTTATTATACACAACGAAAACTCGCATCCTTTGTCTACCCTTTTATAGTCCGATTGTCTTTGTTTTTTTTGTTGTTGTTACCTGTTGGGATCTGGGTAGACGTATAACTGTATTCTAAATCCCCAACTCGTAACAATAGTAATGCTTAACAACAGTAACAACAACAGCATTAACAACAACAGTATTAACAACAACAGCATTAACAACAACAGTAACAACTACAACAGCATTAACAACAACAGTATTAACAACAACAGCATTAACAACAACAGTAACAACTGCAACAGCAGTAACAACAACTGAGTAGTAACAACGATAACAGTAACAACAACAGCAGTTGCAATAACATTAGTAACAACAGCAACAGTTTTAGCAACAACAGAAGTAACAACAGCAGAAGTAACAACAGCAGTAATGACAACAGTACTAACGTCAACAGCAGTAACAACAGCAGCAGTAATGTCAACAGTAGTAATAACAACAGCAGTAACAACAACAGCAGTAACAACAACAATACTAACAACAGCAACAGCAATAACAGCAACAGAAGTAGCGACAACAGCATTAACAAAAACAACGGTAACAACAACAGCAGTAACAACAGCTGCAGTAACAACAGCTGCAGTAACAACAACAGCAGCAACAACAACAAAAGTAACGACAACAGCAGTAACAACAGCAGCAGTAATGATAACAGTAACAACAACAGCAGTGACATCATCAGTAACAACAACATTAACAGCAGCAGTAACAACAGCAGCAGTAACATCATAACAGTAACAACAACAGCAGTAACAACAACAGTAGTAACAACAACAGAGTAGTAACAACGACAACAGTAACAACAACAGCAGTTACAATAACATTAGTAACACCAGCAACAGTTTTAGCAACAACAGAGGTAACAACAGCAGAAGTAACAACAGCAGTAATGACAACAGTAGTAACGTCAACAGCAGTAACAACAGCAGCAGTAATGTCAACAGTAGTAATAACAACAGCAGTAACAACAACAGCAGTAACAACAACAATACTAACAACAGCAACAGCAATAACAGCAACAGAAGTAGCGACAACAGCATTAACAAAAACAACGGTAACAACAACAGCAGTAACAACAGCTGCAGTAACAACAGCTGCAGTAACAACAACAGCAGCAACAACAACAAAAGTAACGACAACAGCAGTAACAACAGCAGCAGTAATGATAACAGTAACAACAACAGCAGTGACATCATCAGTAACAACAACATTAACAGCAGCAGTAACAACAGCAGCAGTAACATCATAACAGTAACAACAACAGCAGTAACAACAACAGTAGTAACAACAACAGAGTAGTAACAACGACAACAGTAACAACAACAGCAGTTACAATAACATTAGTAACACCAGCAACAGTTTTAGCAACAACAGAGGTAACAACAGCAGAAGTAACAACAGCAGTAATGACAACAGTAGTAACGTCAACAGCAGTAACAACAGCAGCAGTAATGTCAACAGTAGTAATAACAACAGCAGTAACAACAACAGCAGTAACAACAACAATACTAACAACAGCAACAGCAATAACAACAACAGAAGTAGCGACAACAGCATTAACAAAAAAACAGTAACAACAACAACAGTAACAACAATAGCCATAACACAACACGAGTTAGTAACAACAACAGTAACAACAACATTAACAACAACAACAGTAACAACAACAGCAGCAACAACAACAGAAGTAACGACAACAGCAGTAACAACAGCAGCAGTAAAGACAACAAGAGTAACATCAACTGCGTCAGAAACAGCAACAGCAGTAACAACAGCAGCAACAACAGCAGGAACAACAACAGCAACAACAGCAGGAACAACAACAGCAACACCAGCAGTAACAACAATAGCCATAACACAACACGAGTTAGTAACAACAACAGTAACAGCAACATTAACAACAACAACAGTAACAACAATAGCTGCAACAACAACAACCGTAACACAACACTAGCAAGTAACAAAAACAGCAGTAACAACAATAGCAGTAACAACAACAGAAGTAACGACAACAGCAGTAGCAACAGCAGCAGTAATGATAACAGTAACAACAACAACAGTGACATCATCAGTAACAACAACATTAACAACAGCAGTAACAACAACAGCAGTAACATTAATAACAGTAACAACAACAGTGACATCAGCAATAACAACAACAATAACAACAGCAGTAACAACAGGAGCAGTAACAACAGCAGCAGTAACAACAGCAACAGGAACAACAACAGCAATTGTAACATCAATAGCAATAATAACAACAGCAGTAACAACAACAGCAGTAATAACAACAGCAGTAACATTAGCAGTAACAACAGTGGTAGCCACAGCAGTAATAGCAGCAGTAACAATAACTGCAGTAACTATAGCAGTAACAACGGCAGTAACAACAGCAACAGTAGCTTAATATCAGTAACAACAACAGCAGTAACAACAGCAGTAACGATAACTGCAGTAACTACAGCAGTAACAACAGGAACAGTAGCTTAATAGCAGTAACAACAACAGCTACAACATTAGTAGTAGCAACAGCAATGGTAACAAAAACAGCAGTAACAACAATAGCAGTAACAACAACAGCAATAAGAGCAACAACAACAGTAACAACAACAGCAACAACAACAGCAGTAACAACAATAGCAGTACCAACAACAACAGTAACTAGAACAGCTGTAACAACAGCATTAAAAACAACAATGGCGACAATAGCTATCCTGTTCCAAAATTTCCAGGACTGTGTGGGTGTCAGTATTGTGCTTTTGTTGAGTTTTGTGTTCTGTCCTGTCTTTTTTCTTAATTTGTTTTGTGTTTCGTTGTCTACTTCTGACACACACACACACACACACACAAACAACTATACTAAACATTATTAGAGCAACAACAAAAAACCCACGAATAAACCAAAATATTTAAACCCGGACATTTATTTACAAAAGTAATCAATCATTTTCATATTTTCGGGAGGAACCACTGAGGCGCATGTTAGTTAAAGATATTACCATCTCAGAGAAATGAGTTCTTATCTTATTACTGAGTCTGATAGTGTTGGATCATTTTCCCCAGAGCATAAAGATATGTCATTTCCATTTTAAGACTGATATTACATTATAAGTTTTGCGTTACATTTTACAGCTGATATTACATTTTAAAGTTGTTACATTTTAAGACTGGTATTATATAATTTAAGGAAGGTAGTATAATTTAAGACAGTTACAGGTGTCTCATTAACCTTTCAGAGAGTCAGAAAGGATAAAGTGGGTCAATTGATATTTCTCTTCAATAATAAAGATGATTTTGTTGGTGGCTTGTGCGTGTGTTGTTGTCGCTTTGTGCACGTGAAGTGTCATAGAGTGTTAGTTCTTCTGGGGGCCGGGAGGGGTGGTGATGGTGTGAGGGCTAAGACAGGGTGATGGAGAGAGAGAGGGGGGGAAGAGAGGGATGGGTGAGGGAGAGAGAGAGGGAGGGAAGGAGAGAGAGAAGGGTGAAGGAGGCAGGAATGAAGGAAGAGAGAGGGAAAGGTATGAACAGGGAAGGGTGAAGGAGGTAGGGATGAAGGTATAGAGAGAGGAATGGAAGGATGAAGAGGAGATAGTGAAAGAAGGAGGGGGTGATAGGAGTGAGGGAGGGTGGAGTGAGAGATGGAGGGAGAGAGACTGAGAGAGAAGTAAAGGTAAGAGTGGGAGAGAGAGGTAAAGTGTGAAGGAGGGGATTGGATAGAAGATGGAGGAGAGGAAAGGATGAGAGAGGATGGGCGTGGGAAGGTGAGGGAGGCATGGAAACGGGAGGGTAAGGGAAGAATGGCAGCAGAGAGATATGAAAAAACACAGACGGATAATAACAACACCAATAAATAACATAATATACAATATAGATAGACCAACGAAACCACAATACCATTTCCTCCTCCACATACACAGATATACCAAAGCCCACACAAACATAAACACATACATCATCACACAGAGCTCACAAACATACTTATGACCATCACACTGACACAAACACGGCACAAAGTACCAAACGACCATCACAAAACCACAAACAAACAATAAAAGAAAAAACACAAGCAAGCACCAACAGAAGCAACTTACCACACAACAACACACTAACGCCACCGGAAGCACTCAGCTACAAAACCACAAAAACACACACAAGCAACAAGATTTTTTTTACTGTTTCCTGGAAGGCAAAACTCAGAGATTGCAAGTTGGCAATTCGTTTTTATTCAAATTATTCTAGACCAATTTCCATAATACCCCAGGGAGCCTTACTCAACCTCAGGAATGGAGTAGTAGTATTACTTTTGTTCTAACTACGTGTTACAGAGTTATAGAGCCAAGAATATTTCTCTAGTGTGTTTATATAACTGTGGGTATTTTGCTTGGTGCCGTGTGGTGGCCTGTAGTACTTGTGTTTGGGGGTCATTCTTGTGTTTGTGTTTTTATTTTTTAATAATGATGATGATGATGATGATGATGATGATGATGATGATGATGAGAATGATGACGATGATGATAATGATGATTATTATTATTATTATTATTATTATTATTATTATTATTATTATTATTATTATTATTATTATTATTATTATTATTATTATTATTATTATTATTATTATTATCATTATTATTATTATTATTAATAATAATAATAATAATAATAATATTATTATTATTATTATTATTATTATTATTATTATTATTATTATTATTATTATTATTATTATTATTATTATTATTATTATTTTCATTATAATTATTATTACCTTCACAATTCTGAGGATATAGTATTAATTAGGAGAATGATATTATTACCGCTATTGATTTTAGTAATGCTACCTACTACATGTAATGGCCTCCAGCCTCCCTCAATAACCACACTTTCGCCGCCATTTTATTACCTTAAAATTAAATATCCTAATACATAAGTAGCTACCCTAGCTGTGTTGAGTTAATGAGCAGCAGATCTACATGTATGTGGCATTCAGTGACTGTTGCCTCATAGTCAATATCTGCAACTGTTGTCGGCTTTGGGGCCGATGCTCTCGTTCCCCTGAGGCAGAGCAAAGCAGACCTAAGTAGAGAGAAAGACAATCTACATCTCATCCAGGCTGTAACATAGCTTCTGGGCAGCTGCTTCTGCTCGGAGATCACCTCTGCGAGTCTGGCGTAGAAACATCTTGCACTTGGTCCCATCCCACCAGAGGTTGTGAACACTAGAGGAGTGAAGCTGCCTTGATCAACGTT
>NW_024748502.1:1115615-1130136 GCF_018991925.1 Homarus americanus
TAAAATACACAACACAGCACTTCACAAAACACTTCACTTCACAGCACAGCACTGTACACAGCATAGCACTTCACAACACTGTAAGTCCTGAGGCTTGTAGTCTGGCTGTAAATCCTTGAAGCTGAAGATGAGACGCCATTAACACAGTCCGGCGGGAAGGCTTGGTCCACTCTGTATCTCACTGAGAAATCTCACTGCGCCATCTATGTTTGTCTTTGGTACCCCCAAAATGTTCTACACTACTGAGGGTATACACAAACACTTGTTATTTTGAAAATAGGTTCTTATTCTCGTACGGGAGATGAATACAGATGGACAAAGAAACTCGCTTCCACGCCATAAGGACTGGTGATCTCCACTCTTTGTATCACTCCGCGCTGGCATGTACAGATGCCAGCATTCACAAGCTGAATACATAAAATGTAAATATGATAATTCACATACATAACATGGTGCATAATAAATGGAAATATTTCATAGGATTAATACATGTTCTGTAATATTTTACTATACATAATTAATAGAGTAATATAAGAATACACAGCTTAAGGTACTACTGGGTCCAGAAGGATACAAGTAACAACAGCACTAACAACAAGAGCAGTAACAACAAACAGTAACAACAGCAGCAGCACAACAAATACGATAACAAAAACAGTAATAAATAAACATCAGCAGTAACAACAAAAGGAACAACAGCAGCAGTAATAAGAAATTCAATAACAACAACAGCAGTAACAACAACAACAGTACCATCAAGAGCAGTAACAACAGCAGCAGTATTAACAGCAGTAATAACAGCAGCAATAATAACAGCAGTGATGAACAACAGCATTAACAACAGCACTAACAAAAAGGGAAGTAACAACAACAGCTGTAACAAAAAGCGCAACAACAGTAGCAATAACACCATTAGCAGTAACAACAACAACAGTAACAACAGTAGCAGTAACAACAAAAGGAGTAGCAACGGCCACAGTAGCAACAACAGTAATAACAACAGCAGTAACAACAGTAGCAGTAACAACAACAACAGTAACAACAGCATCAATAACAAAAAAAACAACAGCAGCAGTTGTAACAACAGCAGTAACAACAACAGTGATAACAACAGCAGTAATAACAACAGAAGTAACAGCAGCAGTAATAACTACAGCAGTAACAACAGTAACAACAGCATTGATAATAAAAGCAGTACAAACAGCACTAACAAAAGGTTAGGAACAACAACAGCAGTAACAACAGCAGGAGTAACAACAGCAGTAATAACAACAGCAGTAACAACAACAACAGTAACAACAACAGCAGTAACAAAAGCAGTAGTAATAATAGCAACAGTAACAACAGCAGCAGTAATAACAACTGCAGTAACAATAATAACAGTAAGAGCAACATCAAAATAACAGCAGCAATAACAACAGCAGTAACAAAAACAATAATAAAATGGGTACAAGCAACTACAGCAGTAACAATAACAGCAGTAACAACAACAGCAGTAACAACAACAGCAGTAACAACAGCAATAACAAACGCAGCAAAAATAACAGCAGCAGTAACAACAGCAGTAACAACAACAATAACAAAATGGATAGTAGCAACTACACGAGTAACAATAACAGCAGTAACAACAACAGCAGTAACAATAAGAGCAGTAACAACAACAACAGTAACAACAGCAGTAACAACAGAAGCAGTAATAATAGCAGCAGTAACAACATCAGTAGCAACAACAATGGTAAGAACAGCAGTAATAACAGCAGCACTAACAACAACATCACTAACATAACAGTAACGACGGCAGTAATAACAGCAGCAGTTACAACAGCAGGTAATGCTAACAACAGCAGTAATAACAGCAGCAGTAACAACAGCAGTAATAACAGCACCAGTTACAACTGCAGCAGTAAGAAGAACAATGGTAACAGCAGCAGTAACAACAGCAGCAGTAACAACAGCAGTAATAACAGCAACTGTATTCACAACAATGGTAACAACAGCAGTAATAACAGCAGCAGTAACAGCAGCAGTAACAACAGCAGTAACAACAGCAGTAATAACAGCAACAATGGTAACAAAAGCAGTAATAACAGCGGCAGTAACAACAGCAGTAATAACAGCAGCAGTAACAACAGCAGCAGTAACAACAGCAGTAATAACAGCAGCAGTAGCAAGAACATCATTAACAACAACAGCAGTAACAACAGTAGTAATAACAGCAGCAGTAGCAAGAACATCATTAACAACAACAGCAGTAACAACAGTAGTAATAACAACTGCAGTAGCAACAACAGTGGTAACAACAGCAGTAATAACATCAGCAGTAGCAACAACAATGATAACAACAGCAGTAATAACAGGAGCAGTAACAACAGCAGTAATAACAACAGCAGTAGCAACAACAATGGTAACAACAGCAGTAATAACAGCAGCAGTAACAAGAGCAGCAATAACAGCAGCAGTAACAATAGCAGCAGTAACAACATAAATGGCAACAACAGCAGCAATAACAGCAGTAATAACCTCAGCAGTAGCAAGAACATCATTAACAACAACAGCAGTAACAACAGCAGTGATAACAGCAGCAGTAGCAACAACAATGATAACAACAGCAGTAATAACAGGAGCAGTAACAACCGTAACAACAGCATTGACAATGACAGCAGTACAAACAGCACTAACAAAAGGTTAGGAACAACAACAGCAGTAACAACAGCAGGAGTAACAAAAGCAGTAGTAATAATAGCAGCAGTAACAACAGCAGCAGTAATAACAACTGCAGTAACAATAATAACAGTAAGAGCAACATCAAAATAACAGCAGCAATAACAACAGCAGTAACAACAAGTAATAACAGCAGCAGTAATAACAACTGCAGTAACAATAATAACAGTAAGAGCAACATCAAAACAACAGCAGGAGTAACAAAAGCAGTAGTAATAATAGCAGCAGTAACAACAGCAGCAGTAATAACAACTGCAGTAACAATAATAACAGTAAGAGCAACATCAAAATAACAGCAGCAATAACAACAGCAGTAACAACAACAATAATAAAATGAGTACAAGCAACTACAGCAGTAACAATAACAGCAGTAACAACAGCAGCAGTAACAATAACAGCAGTAACAACAACAGCAATAACAATAACAGCAGTAACAACAACAACAGTAACAACAGCAGTAACAATAACAGCAGTAACAACAACAACAGTAACAACAGCAGTAACAACAGAAGCAGTAATAACAGCAGCAGTAACAATATCATTAACAACAGCAGTAGCAACAACAATGGTAAGAACAGCAGTAATAACAGCAGCACTAACAACAGCAGTAATAACAGCAGCACTAACAACAACATCACTAACAACAACAACAGTAACGACAGCAGTAATAACAGCAGCAGTTACAACAGCAGCAGTAACAACAACAATGCTAACAAAAGCACTAATAACAGCAGCAGTAACAACAGCAGTAATAACAGCAGCAGTTACAACTGCAGCAGTAACAACAACAATGGTAACAGCAGCAGTAACAACAGTAGGAGTAACAACAGCAGTAATAACAGCAACTGTACTAACAACAATGGTAACAAAAGCAGTAATAACAGCGGCAGTAACAACAGCAGTAATAAGAGCAGCAGTAACAACAGCAGCAGCAACAACAGCAGTAATAACAGCAGCAGCAACAACAGCAGTAAAAATAACAGCAGTAGCAACAACAATGGTAACAACAGCAGTAATAACAGCAGTAATAACAACAGTAGTAGCAACAACAATGGTAACAACAGCAGTAATAACAGCAGCAGTAACAACAGCAGTAATAAGAACAGCAGTAGCAACAACAATGGTAACAAAAGCAGTAATAACAGCAGCAGTAACAACAGCAGTAATAACAGCAGCAGTAACAACAACATCACTAACAACAACAACAGTAACGACAGCAGTAATAAATGCAGCAGTAATACCAACAGTAGTAACAAAAACAACAGTAACAGCAGCAGGAATAACAACAGCAGCAGGAATAACAACATCAGCAACAAGAACAACAGTAACAACAGCAGTAACAACAACAGCAATAGCAACAACAGCAGTAACAACAACAACACTAACAGCAGCAGTAACAACAACAACAGTTGCAACAGCAGTAATAACAGCATTAGTAGTAACAGTAACAGTAACAACAACAGCAGTAACAACAGTAGCAGTAATAACAACATCAGTAACAACAGTAGCAGTAATAACAACATCAGTAACAACAGTAGCAGTAACAACAGCAACAGTAACAACAGCAGAAATAACAACAGCACTAACTAAAAACTAAAAACGGTAGTAACAATAACAGCAGTAACAAATACCGCAGTAACAACAGCAGTAACAACAACAGCAGGAACAACAGCATTAACAAAAAGCATAGTAACAACAACAGCAGTAACAACAACAGCAATAACAACAAGGCAGTAACAAGAGAAGTAACAACAATAGCAGTAACAACAGCACTAACTAGAAGTGTAGTAACAACAACAGCAGTAACAACAACAGCAAAACAACAGCAGTAGTAACAACAGCACAAACAAAAACGGTCGTAACAACAGCAGCAGTAACAAAAACTGCAGTAATAACAGCAGTAACAACAACAGCAGTAACAGCAGCAGCAGTATTAACAAATACAGTAGCAACAGCAGTAACAACAGTATCATTAATAACAAATACAGTAACAACAGCAGCAGGAACAACTGCAAAAATAACAACAGCAGCAGTAACAATAGCAGCAGTAACAACAGCAGAAGTAACAACATTAACAAGATTTGTAACAAAAAGGGTATTAAAAACAACACCAGTAACAACAACAGCGGTAACAAAAACAGCAGTAAGAATAGCAAAAATAGCACTAACACGAAGTGTAGTAACAGCAACAGCAGTAACAATAACGGCAATAACAACAGCAGTAACAAAAACAGCAGTAACAACAGCAGCAACAACAGAGGCAGTAATAACCAATACAGTAACATCAACAGCCGTAACAACAGCAGCAGTAATAAGAGATACGGTAACAACAACAGCAGTAACAACAGCTGTAACAACAGCAGTAATAACAAAAGCAGTCGTAGCAACAGCAGTAACAACAAAAACAGCAATAACAACAATGGCATTAAAAACAGCAGTAACAACAAAAACAGTAACAACATCAGTAACAACAACAGCAGTAACAACAACAACAACAGTAACAACAGCATTAACAACAAAGCAGTAAAAACAACAGTAACAACAGTTGCAGTAACAACAATACCAGTGACATGAGCAGTAATAACAAGTACTGTAGCAACAACAGCAGTAATAACAGCAGCAGTAATAACAAATACGATAACGAAAAAACAGTAATAACAACAACAGCAGTAACAACATCAGCAGTAACAACAAAAGTAGCAACAGCAGCAGTAATAACAAATACAATAACAACAACAGCAGTAACAATAACAGCAGTACCATCAAGAGCAGTAACAACAGCAGCAGTAATAACAGCAGCAGTAATAACAGCAGCAGTAATAACAGCAGTGATAACAACAGCACTAACAAAAACGGGAGTAACAGCAACAGTAGTAACAACAAAAGCAACAGCAACATAACAACAATAGTAGTAACAACAACAATAACAACAACATCAGTAACAAAAACAGCATTAACAACAGTAGCAGTATTAACAGCAGTAATAACAACAGCACTAACAAAAAGGGTAGTAACAACAATAGCTGTAACAACAGCAGTAACAAAAAACGGTAACAACAGCAGCAGTAGCAACAACAACAGTAGCAACAACAGCAGTAACAACAACAACAGTAACAACAGCAGTAACAACAAGAGTAACAACCCAGTAATAACAACAGCAGTAAAAACAGTAGCAGTAATAACAACAACAGTAACAATAGCATAAGTAACAAAAACAGCAGCAACAACAGCAGTAGTAACAGCAGCAGTTGTAACAACAGCAGTAATAACAACAGCAGTAACAATAACAACAGTAACAACAACAACAGCAATAACAACAGCAGCAGTAACAACAACAGCAGTAACAATAGCAGCAGTAACAGCAGCAGCAGTAACAACAAAAGCAGTAGCAACAACATTAGTAACAACAACAGCAATAGCAACAGCAACAGCATCAGTAGCAAAAACAGCAGTAACAACAGCAGTGACAACAACAACAGTAACAACAGCAGTAACAACAGCAACAGTAACAGCAACAGCATTAACAACAACAGCATTAACAACAGCAATAGAAACATCAATAACAGCAACAACAACAGCAGTAACAACAACAATAGTAACTTCAATAGCAGTAACACCAACAGTAGCAGTACCACAGCAGTAAGAACAGCAGTGACACAACAACAACAACAACAACTATCTCCAAACCCTATATTACAAGTGATATCAAGGCAATGGTAAAAGAAAAACACAAACTCCAAAGAACATTTGCAAAAAGACCCATAATTTTCGGTTATGTTTATCGAAGTACCAGAAATAGAGTAACTCAAGCATTGGAGCAACAATAAGAAAACCTGGAGTATCATCAATTCTATTCAAAACAGGAACACTCAACCTACGGCCCCCACTCACCTCTTATGATAAATGTTACGTTTGTAACGGAACCCTCACTGATTACCAACCACTTCAATGATTATTTTATCAATGTTGGCCTACTTGCTAAACAGACATCAAAATACTGTTCTCATCTCCTGTCACGGCATATGAATTGTTGACCATTATAAAAATGTACAAAGATACAGCAGCAGGTTACAACAATATACCAATGAGCATCATTAAGAAAGTAGCCACCTGTTACTACTTGTTTTCTTACACATTTGTAACTCCTCCTTTACTAGTGGTGTCTTTCCGGATAAACTGAGAATTGCTAAAGTTCGTCCAGCATATAAAAAATCTGGGGACAAAGGTCTTTTCAAGAATTACTGCCCCTTATCACTCCTCCCAGACTTAAGTAAGATACCGTAGATGCGAGCACATAGTAGACTAAATTCCCTTTGCACTGTCAATAACATCCTTACAGCTTCTCAGTTTGGATTTAGAGCTAGAAGGGCCCTGCTATCCTTAACTAATGACATCTTAAACTCCTTTGATGACAGTCAATTCCCAGTCGGAATATTCCTGGACCTCTCTAAAGCCTTTGATACTGTCAATCAAACCATCCTCCTGTCAAAGCTTGAACTTCACGGCGTTAGGGGCTTATCCCACAATTGGTTTACCTTGTATCTGTCTAACAGGAAGCAGTATGTCTGCTATAATAATCATCAATCTTACTCCTCACCAATTTTGTATGGCGTTCCTCAAGGATTCATTCTCGGTCCTGTACTGTTCTCATTGTACATAAATGATGGAGTCCAATCCAGCACACTCGTAAAATAAAACTTATTTGTAGACGATAGTAATCTCTATGCCAGCAGCTCAGATCTCCATTCCTTGATGAGAATTATAAACAATGAAGTGACAAAAGTCAGCAACTGGGTAATATGTAATATACTGACCTTAAACCTCGAAAAAACCCACAAGACCATCTTTCACAGAAGGGAAAACTTGCCTCCAGGTTTGGACCCCCTGTACCTTAGTAATACAGTCCTGAAACATGAACAAAATACTAAATTCCTTGTGGATTATTTTTAAAAATAACCAAAATTGGAAAACCACATACAAACTATTCACAGTAAAGTCAATAAAAGTGCGGTATCCTGTTTCACACTCATCAGTCACTCACTCTTGCAGCAATGAAAGAACTCAATTATGATCTTGTTTACCAACAAATGATACACTGTCACACACTATGGGGGATCTCTGGCTCCACAAAAGCACAACCCCTGGTCACTGCACAGAAGAAAGTTGTACGGTCAATGACTTACTTAAAAAGAGAAAAAACCCTGATCTCACTGACGAACAATTTGTTAAATTGAAAATATTAAAATTCGAGGATATTAACACTTGCTGCTGTGCCCTATTTGTTTACAAATTTGTAAATCATTTGATTGACAATAATTATTTCCAGTTCTGAAATAATTAAAGATACAACTTAAGACACCCAGAGCTACTAAGACTCCTCTCAGTCACAGACCTCCATAAAATATCGTGGTGTGAAGGTGTGGAAGAACGTACCCCCACTCATCCGAGCAAAAAATACGCTCCCTTCCTATATATAATTTTTCTTAAAAAAAAAATATATATAAATATATTGTTAATATATATATATATATATATATATATATATATATATATATATATATATATATATATATATATATATATATATATATATATATATATATATATATATATATATATATATATATATATTGTTAAGGAATTAACATTTCTGTAATGCCTTCTTTATATTCCTACTTTTCTTGTACCATTAAAACCAGGTAGATATATAAAAATTACCATTGCAATAAATATTATTATGTATTTGCCGTCAAGACATGATCCTTACAGTTCCCGTCCTCTTGTTTTACCTCAATACAACCCCTGCTGTGTAACTGCCCTCATTTATCATATTAATGTATATCAACTCCATTTCAAAATAAATAAATGTAAAAAAGAAACATAAAAAATAAATAAATAAATATATAGATTACGAGGTGATAATTGTGGTAACATTCTCATATGTCATTACTAACACCATGTTACGTGTACTTTTCCAGATGATACTAAAATGTTACATAATACATTCTTGAGATACTGTAAATGTACAGTATATATCAGGTGCCACTAAGAGAGCTCAGGCTCTCAATGGGCTCAGCCATGGCATTATTGCTAATATTATCGAATCTGTATCTGTATTATTCTGGCGAAATAACTGTTCCAATAAAATATATCAATATCAACATCAATAACAACAACAGTAGTAACAAAAACAGCAGTAACAACAACAGCAGTAACAACAATGGCAGTAACAACAACAGTAGTAACATCAGTAGCAGTAACAACAACAATAGTAACATCAATAGCAGTATCAAAAAAAGTAGTAACTTCAATGGCAGTAAGAACGACAGTAATAGCAAAAGCAGCATTAACAACAACAACAACAACAACAACAACAACAACAACAACAACAACAGCATTAACAACAACAGAAACAAAAGCAGTGACACAAAAACAACAACAACAGTAACAACAACAGTAGTAACAACAGCAGCCGCAACAGCAGTAAAAAGAACAGCAATAACAGCAGTAACAACAACAGCAACAACAGCATTAACAACAACATCAGTAACAACAACAGCAACAACAGCCGTAACCAAAAACAGCACCAACAGCAACAGCAACAACAACAACAGTATCAAAAACAGTAGTAACAGTAACAGCATTAGCAGCAACAGCAATAACAACATCAACATCAATAACAACACCAGTAACACCAACAGCTGTAACAACAACAGTGACAATAGCAGTAACAACAATAGCAGTAACAACAATAGCAGTAACAACAACAGCAGTACCAACAACAGCAGTAACAAAAGCAGTAACAACGCAGTAACAACAGCAATAACAATAACAAACGTACCAACAACAGCAATAAAACAACAACAACAACAACAGTACCAATAACAACAGTTACAACAGCAGTAACAACAACAGAAATAACAACAACAGCATTAACAAAAGCAGTAACAACAGCAGTAACAGCAACAGTAACAACGCAGTAACAACAGCAATAATAATAACAGAAGTACCAACAACAGCATTAACACAACAACAACAACAACAACAACAACAGTACCAATAACAACAGTTACAACAGCAGTAACACAATAACAACAGCAGTAACACAACAACAACAACAGCAATAACAACAAAAACAGTAACAACAACATTAGCAATAATAAGAGTAGAAACAATAACATTTGTAATAACAAGAGCAGTAACAACACCAGAAGTAACGACAACAGCAGTAACAACAAAAGCAGTAACACCAACAACAGTAATAAAGGCAGCAGTAAAAGCAACAGCATTAACAGCAACAGCAGAGACACAACAACAACAACAACAGTAGTAGCAACAACATCAGTAACAGCAGCAGTAACAACAACAACAGCAGTAGCAATACCTGTAAAACAGTAATATTCGTAATAACAACAGTAGTAACAACAACAGCAGTAGCGACAAAAACAGGAATAACATCCGCAGTAACAGCAACACCAGTAATAACAACAACAGCGACACAACAACAAAGCAGAAGTAACAACAACAGCAGGAATAACAACAGCAGTAACAAAAACAGCAGTAACAACAGCAGTAAAAACAACAACAGCAGTAACAATAACTGTAGAAACAATAATATTCGTAATAAAAAGAGCAGTAACAACAACAGCAGTAACAACAACAGCAGTAACAACAACAGTAACAACAGAAGTAATAACAACAGCAGTAACAACAGCAGAAGTAACAACAATAGCAGTAACAACAACAGTATCAACAGTAGTAACAGCAACAGCAGTAAAAATAACAACAGCAGTAACAACAGCAGTAACATTAGCGGAAATAACAACAATAGCAGTAAGAACAGCAGTAACATGAACAGTAACAACAGCAGCAGTACTAACAACAGCATTAACAGCACTACTACCAAAAACAACATTAACAACAACAACAGTAACAAATGCAGCAGTAACAGCGACAGTAGTAACAACAACAGTAACACAACAACAACAACAGTAACAACAACAGGAACAACAGCAGCAGTAACAACAGCAGCAGTAACAACAGTAGTAAGAATAAATAGAAACAATAATAGTGTTACGAACCCCCACCCAGCACTACGAACCACGCCATCTATTGTGATCTACCTACCCAGCACCACGAGCAACGCCATCTAGGGACGAGACACGAGTATGACTCGTCTTAGTTAACACTCCGGGGTTTCCCTTCTCCATATCCTGGTTGTTGCGTCACTTCCTCCAAGTCTTCTTTGTGAGCTCCAATTCGAGGAGAGAGCACTTGGCTCTGGGAAGTGACCACAGGATCATCTATCCTCTAAACCTACGGTGCAGTGACTACCTACCGTCTTCTACAATACTCAGCCTTACTCGTCAGCCATCTCAGCTCCTCACTTAAGTATTTGTATCTTGTATTGCCTCCCCCACGTCCACTTGCTTCAAAATTGTTTATGTTGTATTAATATGTATATACTGTTAATGTTTAGGTTAAGTTTGGTTAAGGGTAATTTATAAGCTGAATATTTTGTTTAGGGATTTATGGTACTTTATTATACACAACGAAAACTCGCATCCTTTGTCTACCCTTTTATAGTCCGATTGTCTTTGTTTTTTTTTTTTGTTACCTGTTGGGATCTGGGTAGACGTATAACTATATTCTAAATCCCCAACTCGTAACAAATGGCGACCGTGACAGGATACGACCTTAAGTACCATATTCCTTCCTCCCTTGTTACTCAGTGTTAATTATTCCTCCCAGTCACTTCTGTTCACAATTGCTTTACGGTGGTTTAAAGTTTCCTTCATATGTGTGTGCATATATTGGTATTATCGTACAGTAAGAGTGACAGCCGTAGGATATTAGGTTCCAAGTGTCATAAGGCTTACCTGTTATTACACGTGGCAGTCGTGTAGTAAGTCTTATCGAGTGTAGGGAAGAATCCGGATCTGTTTAATGCCGTACCCTCACTCCAGAGTAGGCTGTTCCATAGTCACTAGTTTAGGGTGAAGTGATATCTTGGGACGCCCGCTCTACCAGGACCCCATAATTATAAAGCCCTCAATTATTGTTCTTCTCATTATCTCATTCAGGGTCAATCATACCATTTATCAGGGTTGTTAATCCGGATCTTTATATAAATGCCGTAATACGCCCTTCCTCTTTCAAGTATCCAGGGTTGTTAATCCGGATCTTTATATTAATGCCGTAATACGCCCTTCCTTCAAGTATATCAGGGTTGTTAATCCGGATCTTTATATAATGCCGAAATACGCCCCCCTTTCAAGTCTCTTATCCTTATCTAAGGATCTTCTCAGAAGAACAATAATCATAAGTGTAATTTCCCTAGGTATAACTTGGTTAGTTTCCGGGACTTTCTGGTTATCCACTGCCGTGATATTTTCTAGGGTTATCACTTATCTTATCTTTTGACCATTAATTTATTTATCCTATTTTTCTTAACAATGGCCACCTCAGGTTTTGATCTCCAGGATTTTATTGAAAATCCTTCCGTAGCTAAATTACGTGTTAATATCCTGAAGAAAGAATGGAAAGAAATAGCCAACTATTACAATATCCCATTTTCACAGCAACTGACTAAGGAAATGTTAAAAAATCATGTGATTGAAGTGTTGGTTCAACAAGAAGTTTTAAAAGAATCCGCTGTTGACAGATTAACGCCCATGTCCAAGAAACTTCAACCACTATCCACCACCCCTCCTCACTCAGAAGTTGCTTCAGGTCTGGCTAGCCCTCAAGAAAAAACACAAAGAGTAGACGCCTTAGAACTAGAACGAGCAAGGTTCGAGTTCCAAATCAAAATGAAAGAACTCGAGTTGGAGCAGGAGTCGGAACAGGCCAAGTTGGAGCAGGCCAAGTTGCAGCATGAAGAAAAGTTGGAACAGGCCAAGTTGGAGCAAAAGTTGGAGCATGAAGAGGGAAGGTTAGAACAGGCCAAGTTGGAGCATGAGGAAATGATGGAAACGGCCAAGTTGGAGCAGGAGGTTAGACTGAAAGAACTACAGGTAAGAGAGATAGAAGTCACCTTAACATCGGAGTTTAAATCAAAAGAAGTGGCATTAAGAGAGAAACTAGCTGCTTTTAACCCTGCTACTGCTTCTTCCCTTGTTCCCGGGTTTGATGAATCCGATATGGACGGGTCATTTAGGACTTTTGAGAAAATAGCCGGGAAGAATGAGTGGCCAAAGGACCAGTGGGTGTCAGTGTTAGTTCCTAAATTATATGGTAAGGCTCGTAGAGTTTATAACTGTTTAGACCAGACTGATGACTATGATAACGTAAAAAAGAATATCCTCACCTCTTATGCTATCACGCCAGATGGATACCGGCAGAAGTTTCGTAAACTAACCAAACCATTTTCACACACCTTTGTTGAGTTTGCTCAAGAAAAGCTTAGGTTTTTTTAAGAAGTGGTTAGAGGCTACAGAGACCTCCACATTTCAGGATTTGTTAAATTTGGTAGTCCTGGAGGAGTGGAAGAGCAAGATACCATTTCACATCTTGAAGCATGTGGAGGAGCGTGGAGAGGTTAATTTAGGGCGTGCGGCTGAGCTGGCTGATGCATACGCCTTGCTGGTGGAGTCACTGGGCAGTAGAGAACGTGGTACTTCCCGACATGTTAGGTCCTCCCTGATGATAACCTTGGGAACGTGGGGAGTGGTAGGTCGAAAGGTCCCACACCCACTTCCGATGCAACCTAAGCCATTTGTTCTACTGTAAAAAACCCAGGGCCATACGATCCAGAGTTGTAAACACCCAAAGTGTCGAACTTCTAAAAGTAGTTCCCTGGATCCCAAATTCAAACCAATAGCAACCACCAATGTGGAAAGGCCCCATCAGGATCTCTTCTCTTCATTTACCTATGAGGGAAAAATTTCAATCATAGAGGGGTCTCGTTCTTTCCCTATTCGTATACTACGTGATACGGGCGCAGCACAGTCTATCCTCCTGTTTAACGTCATTCCTGATTATCTACCGCATTTACTAATGAGAGTGTTCTAATTTCAGATCTCTCATCCCATTCTTCCTATCCTTAGCTAAAGTGCACCTCCAATGTCCCCTTGATTACTGGGGAAGTGCAACAGTCATTAGAAAAGACCCAATGCCTGTGCGGCATTCATTTATTATTGGGTACGACTCTGGTAGGAGATCTAGTGGTTCCTAACATAAAGACAGTCGACTCTCCCTTACCTGTCAACTCCACCACTGACCTTGAAGAAACTATTCCTCATCTTTTCCCATCTTGTGCTGTCACCCGGTCACAGTGTGTGCGTAATGGGCCCTCTTCATGTGAAACCACCTCCAATATCTTACTACCCACAGAAAATCTGTACAATAAGACCATTAGTAAGGATGAGCTCATTACAGCCCAACAATCTGATCCATCTTTGTTCAAACAGGTGATGAAAGACCCCAGTGTGGACCATTGTACATCTTCGGCTTACCACCCACCGTCCCAAGGTTGCTTGGAACGGTTCCATCAAAACTTTCAAGTCCATGCTAATAAACTATCTCCCCTCAACTATATAGTCCATACTCCTGATCGCAGAAAAGATTCACAACTTGTTCACATTAATCTCATGAACTTTACCATTCCAGGCAGTCAGAGGAAGACATCCCAGAGGCTATGAGCCTACCTGTATTGCATACGGTTTTGTCAGGGCCGGAGCCGGAGACAGATGACATGGATCTATTGGAGAATTTAGACTTCCCTCTACCTAAAGAAAACCCTGCTAACAGTCACATACTCAACAACTTGGATGAGTATTTTTCTGTTCTGAATCCATCT